>NC_137607.1:17452084-17465860 GCF_963280865.1 Gymnoscopelus braueri | reverse complement strand
CTCAATTGAAAATGCCAACTTTGAACAGGTACAACTCATGCCCTGTTTGACCTACAGCCATAAAACTTCAATACACACATGCGTCTACTCATGATGAACAACTTTAACCCTCTGACTTTTGACCTCTGACCTTTAGATCTCCCACCATTTTGAATTATATGAAAAACAGTTAAAACCTATCTCCTCCTGGGATTTTTGAGTAATCTGCACGAAACGTTTTACACATGAACTTTGGACCTATGCCGACAAACTGATGCAAAAGATTTTCCATAAGTGAAAAAATGAAGCTTTAATGAGCCAATGAATATTGCAGTTTTATGACAATTATTCATCTGCCCCTAACACATACATGCAGACTCACATTTCTTTGAAACTTTGCGTTAATGTTGAGGGTCATTCCAAATATTACTGAAACCAATCTTACTCCAATTGGTCAAAGGGGGGCGCTATAGCGATTTTTTGAAAGTGCAAACTTTAAACAGGCAAAAGTCATGCCTCGTTTGGCCGACAGCCATTAAACCTGTTTACACATGTGCCTTGACTCATGAGGAACACATGTATCACGTTGACCAGTAAGCTCCGCCCTTAGATTGTCCGCAATTTTGAGCAGTTTGAAAAACACTTAAACCCAGGATTTTCCAGCTATTTGCGTGAAACTGTATCATCTGAACAATCTCCTTTTTCACAGGTTTTTGTCTGTTGGTCCAATGGCTTCTCCCTTAAACGCATGCCTCACAACCTGAAGGTTGCCAGTTCAAGCCTCACATGATGCAGACTCATTTAAGTTAAATTGCAAAAAACATGACTGTATCAATGAATACATGTGCAAACGGTAAAGATAACATGAAATGCTTATTTGAGAGTATGTTTTTTCAATGTATGACGTACTTCATTGTGAAAATATCCGATCTACAATCTCACAACTTTTCAGATAGCAACGTTTTGTGAGCTTGTAGATCGGCTGCTTTCACTGGTTTCGGTTTCGAGGAGACATACAATTTCTCTATTGGTAAATGGTTTGTGAACGAGTGATCTTAGTGTTAGTGAAACAGGGGCTTGGTTCATGACAGAAGGCAAAAGTGTATGATCTTCAACAGACAACTTCAGCCTGGATGAAGCTATAGCACTACTTGTAGTGTCTCATTCTGTGAGTCCGAAGGTTGAGAGTTTGATTCCTGTCAATGGCAATAGGTTGAGCTGTCTGTTTCTCTCACTCTGTCTGTCTATCTGGCTCTGTCTGTAGGTCGGTCATTCCACTTTTCAATTGCATCGCACAAAACATGACTGCATCAAATAATGCATGTGCAATTTTTTAAGACATTACAATCTAATATTTAATTCAGACACTGTGAAACCACATGTTGCTTTTCACTTGGCAGGATGTAAAATGTCATCTCTCTCTCTCTCTCTCTCTCTCTCTCTCTCTCTCTCTCTCTCTCTCTCTCTCTCTCTCTCTCTCTCTCTCTCTCTCTCTCTCTCTCTCTCTCTCTCTCTCTCTCTCTCTCTCTCTCTCTCTCTCTCTCTCTCTCTCTCTCTCTCTCTCTCTCTCTCTCTCTCTCTCTCTCTCTCTCTCATATTCACCAGGTCAGGTCTGTTGGTCCAATGGCTTCTCGCTTAAGTGTGTGCCTTAGAACCTCAAGGTTGCCAGTTCAAGCCCCACTTGATGCAGACTTCATTTAAGTTGCATTGCACACAACATGATTGTGTCAATTAATGCAAGTGCAATTGTTAAAGATAACCTGAAATGCTTATTTGAGAGTATGTCTTTTCAATGTATGACATAGTTCATTCTGAAAATAGCCGATCTACAATCTCAAAACTTTTCAGATAGCAACGTGTTTCTGAGCTTGTAGATCGGCTGCTTTCACTGGTTCACTTTTATGTTCAACAGACAACCTCAGCCTGTACAAAGCTATAGCACTATAGGTAGTGTTGCAGCTTGTCAATCCGAAGGTTCAGGGTTCGATTCCTGTTAATGGCAATAGGTTGAGATGTCAATTCCCGCTTCCATCTCTCTTCAATCTATTATGTTTCCAAGTCTCTCTCTCTCTCTTCAATCTATTCCGTTTCCATGTCTCTCTCGCTCTCTCCCTCTCTCCCTTCAATCTATTCCGTTTCCATGTCTCTCTCTCTCTTCAATCTATTCCGTTTCCATGTCTCTCTCTCTCTTCAATCTATTCCGTTTCCATGTCTCTCTCTCTCTCTCTCTCTCTCTCTCTCTCTCTCTCTCTCTCTCTCTCTCTCTCTCTCTCTCTCTCTCTCTCTCTCTCTCTCTCTCTCTCTCTCTCTCTCATTCACCAGGTCAGGTCTGTTGGTCCAATGGCTTCTCGCTTAAGTGTGTGCCTTAGAACCTCAAGGTTGCCAGTTCAAGCCCCACTTGATGCAGACTTCATTTAAGTTGCATTGCACCCAACATGATTGTGTCAATTAATGCAAGTGCAATTGTTAAAGATAACCTGAAATGCTTATTTGAGAGTATGTCTTTTCAATGTATGACATAGTTCATTCTGAAAATAGCCGATCTACAATCTCAAAACTTTTCAGATAGCAACGTGTTTCTGAGCTTGTAGATCGGCTGCTTTCACTGGTTCACTTTTATCTTCAACAGACAACCTCAGCCTGTACAAAGCTATAGCACTATAGGTAGTGTTGCAGCTTGTCAATCCGAAGGTTCAGGGTTCGATTCCTGTTAATGGCAATAGGTTGAGATGTCAATTCCGCTTCCATCTCTCTTCAATCTATTATGTTTCCAAGTGTCTCTCTCTCTCTTCAATCTATTCCGTTTCCATGTCTCTCTCGCTCTCTCCCTTCAATCTATTCCGTTTCCATGTCTCTCTCTCTCTTCAATCTATTCCGTTTCCATGTCTCTCTCTCTCTTCAATCTATTCCGTTTCCATCTCTCTCTCTCTCTCTCTCTCTCTCTCTCTCTCTCTCTCTCTCTCTCTCTCTCTCTCTCTCTCTCTCTCTCTCTCTCTCATTCACCAGGTCAGGTCTGTTGGTCCAATGGCTTCTCGCTTAAGTGTGTGCCTTAGAACCTCAAGGTTGCCAGTTCAAGCCCCACTTGATGCAGACTTCATTTAAGTTGCATTGCACACAACATGATTGTGTCAATTAATGCAAGTGCAATTGTTAAAGATAACCTGAAATGCTTATTTGAGAGTATGTCTTTTCAATGTATGACATAGTTCATTCTGAAAATAGCCGATCTACAATCTCAAAACTTTTCAGATAGCAACGTGTTTCTGAGCTTGTAGATCGGCTGCTTTCACTGGTTCACTTTTATCTTCAACAGACAACCTCAGCCTGTACAAAGCTATAGCACTATAGGTAGTGTTGCAGCTTGTCAATCCGAAGGTTCAGGGTTCGATTCCTGTTAATGGCAATAGGTTGAGATGTCAATTCCGCTTCCATCTCTCTTCAATCTATTATGTTTCCAAGTCTCTCTCTCTCTCTTCAATCTATTCCGTTTCCATGTCTCTCTCGCTCTCTCCCTCTCTCCCTTCAATCTATTCCGTTTCCTCCATGTCTCTCTCTCTCTTCAATCTATTCCGTTTCCATGTCTCTCTCTCTCTTCAATCTATTCCATTTCCATGTCTCTCTCTCTCTCTCTCTCTCTCTCTCTCTCTCTCTCTCTCTCTCTCTCTCTCTTCAATCTATTCCGTTTCCATGTCTCTTTCTCTCTCTCTCTCTTCAATCTATTCCGTTTCCATGTCTCTCTCTCTCTTCAATCTATTCCGTTTCCATGTCTCTCTCTCTCTCTCTCTCTCTCTCTTTCTCTTCAATCTATTCCGTTTCTCTCTCTCTCTCTTTCTCTTCAATCTATTCCGTTTCTCTCTCTCTCTCTCTCTTCAATCTATTCCGTCTCTCTCTCTCTCTCTCTTCAATCTATTCCGTCTCTCTCTCTCTTCAATCTAATCCGTCTCTCTCTCTCTCTCTCTCTCTCTCTCTCTCTCTCTCTCTCTCTCTCTCTCTCTCTCTCTCTCTCTCTCTCTCTCTCTATTCACTGGCCCCGTATTATCGCTGCTTGCAGCTATATTTGTCATTGTATTCGCAATGACAATAAACTCCAAATACACACCCACTCCAAATAGCAGCATCATACACATACGAATAAAGCATCATTATACAATAAACGGTTAGATTCATCAAATGTCAAAACACCCTGGCTCCACAGTACCTCTCAGGCCTACTCCCTAAACCAACTCCGTCACGGACCCTGTGGTCCACAGACTTGGACCTCTTCTCTGTCCCCGAGGCAAACAAGCGAACCTTCGGGTACAGAGCCTTCAGTGTGGCAGCCCCCACCCTGTGGAATTCCCTCCCAATAGGGATTCGCCATGCTCCAACACTGGACTCTTTTAAGGCTGCCTTGAAAAGACACCTATTCTCTCAGGCTTATGGCATATAGGTGTTTGTTGTTTTGTTTGTACGTTTGTCTGTTGGTTGTTCATTGTTTTTGATGTAAAGCGCCCTTGGGTTTATGAGAGGCGCTATATATCGATGCTTACACCCCTGCCCGACCACTTTGGTCTGCCGCCTCGGTGCGACTGGTTGCCTCGCCACTCAGTGGTCCTTCTGAAAACACACCTCTTCAAGAAACACTACCCTTCCTCTTCGCCTTGCCTATACTTGTTGTTAACTAGTTGTACAAGCTCTTATTTTATTGTTTTATTGTATTATTGGATATTGTTTATTCACTACACTTATTTGTTTTAGCTTTTGCTCATTTGATTTTCCTATTTGTCTCATCTGTTTAAGAAAGTAGGTAGCTGATATATTGCACTTTTACCTTAGCGCTAGGTATACTGTTAGTTGCTTGTTTTAGAAGAGAATGCACTTAAGACTTCTGGTGACTATGTTGAATGCACTTATTGTAAGTCACTTTGGATAAAAGCGTCTGCTAAATTACTGTAAGATAAATTCAAGCTATTATTATTATTATAGGTCAAGTAAAAAAGAAGTCTGTTGTCAAAGATAAGATCATCCATAATCTGTAATATCGACCATATTCGCATGGCTCTCTATCTCTTGCAAAGGGCCTGGAAATCTTGTGCACTGAAGTCACACTTCAGTGTGAAACATGAAGGTTGTCCTTTGGACTGAATTAATGAATAGCATATATTAAGAGCCTCATCTCAGTAAGCCACAGTTACCAGCCTGTCTGTTTTCCATGCAGGAGAGAAAAAAATAATACTCAGCATGTGGTGGAATGCATTAAAGAATCTACTTTAGCCCCGGCAAAAGTAGTTGAAAGCGTTTGTTGATATTCGAAGGACCACCAGTGAGGCAAAATGAAGCATGGCGATAACATGCTCATCCTCTAAATGCTGTCCCCTCAGGCAGGAGCCTTGTGCATAATTTAACCCATTAAGACCGGGAACGCATCTCTGTGTCATTTTTAGATGTCTTTGGGCTGTTCAAAAATAGCAGATATACAAGCTCAAAGCAAACATTTTAACTCAAATCTTTGCTTCTGGGGATTCTTCAAATGTCTTCTAAATCCTATTTTTTTTTTTTTTAAGAATTATGTTGCTATATCAGTGGTCCTCAAACATTTTCATGTCAAGGACCGCCAACATGATATGTATTTGGCCTTGGACCCCATCTCAAAATATGTTGTTCCAGGGACCCCCCAGCAGCAAAGATTTGAGTTACAAAATTGCACGAATGTTCAAGACTTTTCAAAAATAGCAGATCTACAAGCTCATAGCGCGTAGATCTGCTATTTTTGAATAGCCAAAGAAATCTTAAAATGACACAGATGCGTTCCCGGTCTTAATGGGTTAAAAAAGACTAAATGGAATGATGAGACAGCAAGGGGAGGACATTTTCATTACAAGCGCCGTGTGCGAGCACCAGAGCTCCATGTGGATTCATTTGAATATGACTCGTACAGCGTTGGCCAGAAATAATATCCCACGGCTATTTGGCACTTCATGTGTAAAATGACGTCTCTCTTTGTTCTTCTGTGTTCCTCTCACTGGACATGTGGCGAAGCCTGCACATGGTGGGAAACAATTTTGTGCCAGCTATTGCACGGGAAATCCTCTCAATTTATTGTCTCTTGCTGCCTAAGACAACATTTAATGTTCTATTTTGATTAGATTTCTGTTTGAGATAATACGCAAAGTTCCAAATGTGCCAATTTCAGGAATACCATGACAGTTTGTGTTTGCGATATTGGCATTTGTCTTTTTACATTTTAAAACAAGACCAAGTCGCAATTTTCTCCATCTGAAGATAAACAACAACTAAGATGGAAGCTGCCATTAATTAACCCATTAAGACCGGGAACGCATCTGTGTCATGTTAAGATTTCTTTGGGCTATTCAAGTATACAAGATATACAAGCTCATCGCGCGGCACGAGTGCCACGCTATGAGCTTGTAGATCTGCTATTTTTGAAAAATCGTGAAAAAATGTGAAAATCTTTGAATATGTTTTTTAAAGCGAATATTTGTAAAATATTGTGTTCCAGTGATCCCCAGAAGCAAAGATTTGTGTTCAAAATATATTCAAAGATTTTCAAAAATGTTCAAGATTTTTCCAAAATAGCAGATATACAAGCTCATAGCGCGGCACTCGGTGCCGCGCTATGAGCTTGTATATCTGCTATTTAAAAAATATATAGAGATGAGTTCCTGGATTGAATGAATGATGAATGGGTTGATTAACCACTGTTTTCTTGTGGCTGAATGGCCCAAATGAATCTAAATCTAATGGAAATAGTGTGATACATTCTGAGACTAGTAGCAGGTCTACTGCAACTTTTCCATGTGAATGGTAAAGTTCCCTCAAGAGACAGACTTGGCTATCTCTACAGGAGTTGCCTCTTGACTTCCTGCCCTGGCTTTCGGAGGATACAGTGCGCTTGATGAGATTTGGGAACTCCCCAGCCTAATCTCTGCAGAAAATTTCCACCAGACGTGTTCAGAGCTAGGATACGAGGGCAGTGGGGGAGCATTCTGCTTCTAAACATCTGCTAACTCATTTTCTGTTCGGAATGCTAGTGCTTTGGGGCCGTCTACTCTACCTAAGGACTGAGTGTGCATGTTGTTGCCACCACCGGCAGCGCGCCCGCTGTGGCACACAAACACCTTCACTGGCACTATACGACTATGCCAATATCTCGATGTTGGCAGAATCTATTTCTGCGATATCTATCACTTTAACCCATTAAGACCGGGAAAGAATCTGTGTAATTTTTTAGATTTCTTTGGCCATTCAAAAATCAGAGATCTACAAGTTCGTAGCACGGCACTCAGTGGCACGCTACGAGCTTGTAGATCTGCAATGTTTTTTTTTTTAAATGTGTGCAAATCTTTGAATATACATATTTTTTAAAGTGAACATTTGTAACTCAAATCTTTGCTTCTGGGGATTCTACAAATGTCTTCTAAATCCTAAAGTTTTTTGAAAAACGTATGTTTCTATATCAGTGGTTCTCAAAATTTTTCACGTCAAGGAATTATATGTATTTGGCCGCGGACCCCGATCTCAAAATATTTTGTAATAGGGACCCCCAGAAGCAAAGATTTGAGTCAAACATTTTCCCTTTAAATATATACATATTCAAATATTTGCACACATTTTCAAAACATTTGCAGATCTACAAGCTCATAGCGCGGCACTCGGTGCCACGCTATGAGCTTGTAGATCTGCTATTTTTGAATAGCCCAAAGAAATCTTAAAATGACACAGATGCGTTCCCGGTCTTAATGGGTTAAATACAGTTCAAGGAAAGAAGGGGCTAGGGGAAAAGAGTGACGCGGGGGGGGGGGGGGGGGGGGGGCATGCTCAGCAGGGTGGGTTTTTGATTAAAAAAATGTTTTTACAACAGGATCTAATCCCTCCTGCACTGTAACGTCTTGTCCCCGAGCCAACCCAGGAAACAGGAACTGGTAAACTTTACATCTTTCCCTCAGTGCTGACTAACAAGCGCTTTGGCCCTAATTAACCTAGTTATCTTTTCCTCCTACTAACTGTCAACAATATTTCTCATAGCATACGCCAGGGGTAAAACCACCAGCCCTTTGTTTAATTATAACATGACTGCCAGTTGCACTCATCCGGCTGTCGTATAAACAATCACAAGAATGGCACCGCGCAAGCATTAGCCTACACTTTAGCGTAGCGTAGACACAACTCCACAGAAACGACACAAACCGCCAGTGGTGGAAAAAGTACTCAAATGTTTTGCTTAAGTAAAAGTATTACTGTGATGTAGAAGTACTCTGTTACAAGTAAAAGTCCGGAATTCAAAATTCACTTGAGTAAAAGTACAAAAGTATTGGTATCAAAATGTACTTAAAGTACCACAAGTAAAAGTACAAAAACGTTTGAAAATAGCAGATCTACAAGCTCACAACGCGTCGCGATGCGACGCGTTGTGAGCTTGTAGATCGGCTATTTTCAAATAGCCTATGTATGAAATAGGGCTAAAGTGGTGAATGTATGTTTTATAATGTAATAATTTACATCTGCAAAGTAACTACTAGTAACTAGTAACTAAGGTTTTCAAACAATTGTAGTGGACTAAAAGTACAATATTTGCCTCTGAGATGTACAGTAGTGGAGTAGAAGTAAAAGTACTGACAATTGGAGATACTCCAGTAAAATAAAAGTGCCTCAAAATTGTACTTAAGTACAGCACTTGAGTAAATGTACTTAGTTACTTTACACCACTGCGTAATTGCGTATGGCTGAGGCTATGGCACCCTAAGGCTGTGTCCATGCACGGTGAAATCTCAGCAGTATAATTGTAGAAGGGGACAGTTGGGGGATACTCTAAGTGCAAGGTAAATGGATGTGCAATGCCATTGTAATGTGTGTGCAGTGAAATCCTAAACTACAAAAGAAATTTACCCAAAATGGATCCACTTTTATGCTCAGACTTGAGTTAATAATTATTTTGCTGGGTGAGCAGAGGGATAGAAGGAGTAGTTCTTTGATGTCAGAATTTATAACATCTTGGCGATGTCCTAGTTCAACAAATTCAGAATCTGCAATAGGAGGTGTCCGTTTGATAACCCACATGGCGTACCCACTCTCACCCACCTGATTTTCTTTGACATTCCAAGTCAGCTTTCTATGCAAACATGCCAGTTTAGCAGCACGTGCAGGGAATGTCGTAGGCGGTGAAAAATCCTAATATACCATCTAATCAGTGGTAAAACGAAACAGCACGTAACAGATGAGTTTTGAGTGCAGTTCGTCTATCATATCACAGAAAGAATTCTCCATCTCCATCCACATGTAGCTTTTACACAGTGTTGTGTTCCATTTCAATTACTCAAGAGCCGATTTTGTCCCAGGCTATGAGACTTTTGTCGACTAAAACTATGACGGAAAATGTTCGTTGACTCTACCTATTTTCACTGATGAAAATAAAAACTAAGCTACGATGACTAAAACTAAGACTAGATATATTGACAATTCTGTCGACAAATAAAAACTAGACTAAAGTGTTAGTTAGGGACTAGTGGAGAAGAGATCCAGTAGAACTAAAAGACAAGTCATTTTATGTTCGGTTGCGCTCGGGTGTTGCGCTCTGAAAATAGCAGATCTACAAGCTCACAACACGTCGCGCTGCGACACGTTGTGAGCTTGTAGATCTGCTATTTTCAGCACACAACCAAGTGTAAAATCAGCCATTACGACGCCATGTTAGTCGACCAAATCAACTGCAGATTTAGTCGAGTATAATCTTATGATATTAGTAGACTAAAACTAGAAAAAAACTGAAACATGTCAGATGACTAAAATATGATTAAAACTAAATGGAATTTGATTCAAAAGACTATGACTAAAACTAAATCAAAATTTGCTGTCAAAATCAACACTGCAATGAGATGGTCTCTCAACAAGGGCTCATGAAATAAATCATCGTGTCCTTATCATTCAGGTGCTCAAACATAACAAAACCAAAAGCCTTCAATGCTTATTAACACAAAACCCTTTCATAATGCCATAATGACCCATGCACAGAACCCACATTGAAATACCTATACTTTCTTTTTTTCCTGCCAATTTGTGCTAAGAATGGCACAGAAATTATCCTATAAAACCTTAAAATGCACAAATGCAGTATAAAGCGGGCACTAATAAGTCACCATAATGGATATCTTGATGCGAGTGCCAGTTTTACTCACGTGAATAGGTCTGATCACACCTGCATTGCCATGAGTCCTTGAAACCCATCCTTCAGTCCAGTGCTCACAGAACTACTGCTAAGTATCTTTCACTGTATATCATACATGGGCAACTGGCGGCCAGGGGGCCACATGCGGCCCCCATCTTCACTGAATGCGGCCCGCAGGTTAATATCGGAATACTGATATATTATTGATTTCAGCTGTTACAATTCCAAACATGCAAACATGACCCGCTTTAATAATGACTAGTATTAAAATTCTCTTTTTATGTCCAATGTATTTGTATTTAATACAATGTTAACATAACTATAACTAAATTCATTTGAAATTAAATAAAAATGTTACTTTTCAGGATTCCAATAAAAAAATAGCAAAAATAGCAGATCTACAAGCTCAAAACGTGTCGCAGTGCGACGCGTTTTGAGCTTATAGATCGGCTATTTTTGCTACTTTTGTGTGACATAGAATGGTGAAATACGGCATTAATATACGAAAAAAGTTAACTACTACTACGACTACTTTCATGTGACACTGCAGTATGATGAAGCAGGGCATAACGAAAAAGAAAAACAGCAACATAAAAATTATTATATATAATTATATCCCATAATCATAGCTTCTACATATCATGACTTAGGCAGGTGCTGATTGCACTGACTAGAGGCTACCGGGGTCCTGAGACATGACCTTTAAATGTTTAGTTATAGACTGGTGGGTCCGCTTCTTGTCGGGGCGGGCCCTTGACATGGAATCCAGTAAGGTTTTGCATGACCTTTCGTTCATGTGGCTGCCGGGGCACTCATTGTCCAAACTATAAACGAATTAGGCTCTATGCACAGCAGCCATATTGGGAATGAATTGGGCCCCTTCCTCACTTCCTTCACAGGTGTTACCGATGATACTAATTAAGGCTCTGTTCCATTTAGTGTGGCATAGTGGTTGTCTTATTTTCAAAGACCCCCATAACTCTGAGAGTGTACAAATGGAACCAAATGGCCACCATAAGGGGCCATTTGGGAACCAAAATGGAGTGTTTCTAGTGAGCCAACATGCACGATATCAGCACCCTGACCAGAATGGAACAGAGCCTTCATTAGTATCATTGGTAACACCTGTGAAGGAAGTAAGAAGAGGCCCAATGTCTTTCCAATATGGCTGCTGTTCATAGAGCCTAATGGGACTGAATAAACTTGAGTGGATCGGGCATGTTATCAATTGGAACGACTAGTGAAGAAGTTGGACGTATTAGGGTGAATTGTGGACGAGTACTTGAGCTGACAGGCTGCCGTGTCATTCTTTCTAAGCGCTGTAGCAATTGATAATGTACAGTAGGTAGTCATTGGTGCTCATTAGTCAAAGGCGGTTCAAAAAGTGACATGTTCACTGTCAGTGACAGTGCTGAATTCCTAGGTAGTGCTGTGCATGCCAGGTATTCTCGCATTCAGTGATACTTTGTTTCCCTTGTTTGTCCAATCTAACTAATCAACAGTGGTGGAAAGTAACTAAGTAAATTTACTTAAGTAAAATGTTGAGGTATATGTACTTTACTTGAGTATTTCCAATTTCCAATACTTTTACTTCTACTTCACTACATATCAGAGCCAAATATTGTACTTTTACCTCTCTACAATTATTTGAAAACTTTAGTTACTAGTTACTTTGCAGATATAAATTATTATATAACATACACTAACCACTTTAGCCCTATTTTATACACAGCAGGCTATTTGAAAATAGCCGATCTACAAGCTCACAACGCGGCTTGTAGATCTGCTTTTTTTCAAATATTTTAGAACTTTTACTTTTGGTACTTTAAGTACATTTTGATGCCAATACTTTTGTACTTTTACTCAAGTTAATTTTGAATTCTGGACTTTTACTTGTAACAGAGTATTTCTACAATGCAGTATTGGTACTTTTACTTAAGTGAAGAATTAGAGTACTTTTTCAACCACTGCTAATCAAACAACAATAAAATAAGACAGATAAATATAACCAAAGTGGTCTAAATAGCCTTTAGTTACTGTATACTGTAGATCCTATGTGTCTGCCCACTGTCGTGCAGTGGCCATCTGGCGTGTTTTGCATTGATCTCTCAAATGCATTGAATGTGTGAGATGAAAATGTAGCAAGGCTTATATAAGCCCCACAATTAAGCATGCATGTATGTTAATGTGTTTGTTGTTAAAGGGGAATACCACTAATTTTCAACATTGAACTAATGTCTTGAATATAAAGTTAAGACTTATTAGATCATTTTCAGCCAATTGATCTCTATTATCTACAAGTACTATGTCTTGTGAAATGTGATATGTAACCATAATGCCATTATAAAATACTACAAGTCGCACTGTTTCAGCTGGAAGTGAAATTTCGCATTCTAGCGAATGCAGCAGCCTAGAGGGTGGAGCCAAAAGTACACCGTGCGTATGTCACGGATCACATGACCTCAATCAATTCTCCAGTTCTAGGCAACATATAAGGGGGGGGACTTTTTTCTTATGTCAACACAACTCCTCTAAGGCGTATTAAAGACATAGTTCAATGTTGAAAATGAGTGGTATTCCCCTTGAAGTGATATAATGTGAAGCTAGATCTAATGGGTTATTTAGCACCATAACTCTACAGCATAGTGCTTGTCTGAACCTGGCTTCTCCACAATTCACGGGACAATATGTACTTCTTTTTTTTTTGGCGTAGTATCATTTTTTTATCTGTAATTCATCAACCTGCTCTGAGATAAATTCCTTATGTGGAAACATACCTGGCAGATAAAATAATTCAGATCCTGAGCTGTGTGTGGGTGAGCCGTTTGAGCTTGCTATAGCTTGTATTTTGCATATGATACCTATAGTATGTTTTGGACGAGCACCAATTTTGGTACGAACATTAGTCTTGGCCTTGCGACAATGCAGCCATATCTTTAATTCAACGACTACTGAACTGCTGGCGTGCAGCAAGTACAAGCCTGTGTATTTGTGTCTCAGACACCTGCAGTAGAGGCCTCGCCATTCTTCTTGAGTTGGCAAGAGTGGACCACGACAGTGGTGTAAAGTAACTAAGTACATTTACTCAAGTACTGTACTTAAGTACAATTTTGAGGTACTTTTACTTAACTGGAGTATTTCCAATCATGAGTACTTTTACTTTTCCTCAACTACATCTCCGAGGCAAATATTGTACTTTTACTCCACAATTGTATTTTGAAAACTTTAGTTACTAGTTACTTTGCAGATATAAATTATTACATTATAAATCATACATTAACCTCTTTAGCCCTATTTTATAGATAGGCTATTTGAAAATAGCCGATCTATAAGCTCACAACGCGTCGCATCGCTTGTAGATCTGCTATTTTCAAACATTTTAGTACTTTTACTTATGGTACTTTTTAAGTACATTTTGATACTAATACTTTTTTACATCAAGTAGATTTTTTATTCCGGACTCATACTTGTAACAGAGTACGAGTCTACACTGCAGTATTGATACTTTTACTTAAGTAAAACACTTGAGTACTTTTTCCACCACTGGACAGTACACTGCTTCCACCACATAGCAGTAAACTGCTATGTGGGAAAGGGTCTGGGGGGATTTGGAGCAAACTACTGTAGATGACATC
>NC_137607.1:17414584-17444584 GCF_963280865.1 Gymnoscopelus braueri | reverse complement strand
GGGGGTCCGTAGCCCTAATGCATGTTAAACTGGGGGTCCTTGAAATTAAAATGGTTGAAAATCAATGCTAGAGCTAGTAGAGCCGTAAAAATCTTCTCTTATGGGGGGCATATCTTTTCAAACGGGGGTCCGCGGGCTAAGTAGGCCTATAGATTCTGTTTGGTTTCTGTAAATAGCCTATAATCTTACATGTCTCTCCATGAGTTAAGTAGCCCTCATAACCACTTGAAACCCAGCATCCTTATGCTGGAGTCATTAGCATATCTACAGGTTCAGAATGGCCGTGTTGAGTTGCTTGATGTATCTGCTATTTTTTGGAGAAGAGGTTTGGTGTAGCTAAATGGAAGGGGGAAAACACGGTCCAAATACGGAGTCAACTATCTCAGGTCCCTAAAGTCTAGAGTGTTTAAGTGGCTAATTAAGAATAACCATGTGCACCTGAGACGGGGAGCTATAGAGTGAATGCTGATGTTTTTCAATGGCTGACAGCACACACAATACCAACAGGGTTCAGCAGGAATCATATAGGCTACTGTATATTCTAGCACCTGATTTCATTTCAGATTGCATTGATCAAAACCACACCAATGCTCTCAGAGCACAACATTTGAATTGAAGAGAAAAGACAGATTCTGTTGCTGTCATGGGCTCCAGTGCTGCACCAAAAATAATTGATGTGCAAGAGGAGGAGAAATGGGTTATGAAGTTCCTTTAGGCACTGTGCATGTGCCTGCAGACTGACATCTGAGGCAAAGTTGAAATCCCTCTAGTTTTAAGGTGCAATTCAGGTAACAGTCACACTGTAAAGTGCATATATTTGCATACTGAATCTATGGCATTGTCAGACAATGGCACTTTTGGTAAGATTATTAACATTTTGAGCTATTGTTGATCCTCATTGTTTATCTTTCCTCCTTTCAAATATGGAACACATTTGAGCTGTGATGTAGCCTAATATGGAAGCTGTTTTATGAGCCTTTAAGTTAATTCTGGACACATGGTGCTATTGTGTCCAAGATAATAAAATAAAAAAAGACAAGCTATGTGGTGATTCTGTCAAATCAATCAAGCTTGGGAATCTAAACGTCACAGTTTGCTGAGACTGGTGCTAATTAACTGCATTCCCAAACCGTTTCGTGTATATCCACTTTGTATGCTACACTGGCAGAAGCCTGGAATATGATTTATGTGTCACCCCCAACAGATTTCTCATCTACATTCAGTGTAACACAAACTGTAGCATTCTGTCTCCAACTGACAATTGTGATCGTGGTGGTGCTGGAAATGTGTCAACTGTTAGTATAAATATAATTCCTTTAACCCAGTCATGCTATATTTATTGATCTTTATGTAATTCGAATGATATGGCAAACATTGTAGTTTTGAATGTATGGGATAGAGAGCATTGGTTCTCAAAGTGGGGTCCGGGGACCCCCAGGGGTCCTTGGAAGGGTACCAGGGGGTCCCGAGCAAAATGTGTTAATGTAGTGTCACCATCATTTTAACCACTTTAACCATATTTTATAGTTTGGCTATTCAAAAAAAAAATGTGAAAACTTGTGCAAATCTTTGAATATAAATATTTTAAAGCGAACATTTGTAACCCAAATCTTTGCTTCTGGGGGTCCCTGGAACAAAATATTTTGAGATGGGGGTCCGCGGCCAAATGCATATCATTTTGGGGGTCCTTGACATGAAAAAGTTTGAGAACCACTGGGATAGAGAGAGAGAATGCATGGGGTGGATGTGGCAGGAACGGCTTTAAAGCACTAAAAGTGCAACTCATGTCCAGGGGTCATCAATGTGTCCACACACGGACACATTTGTCCTTGGCAAAGACTTGGCCTTGTCCGTGGCAAATTTTAGATTTTCTTCTTCACACACCATCATGTTCTTATTTTGATCATAAGAGCCAATTACTGAATGTCAGTCTCCAGGCTTTCTTCAGAATATGTATGACACTATTACTAGTGGTTCTCAAATCCCTTAACTCTGAGAGTGTACAAATGGAACCAAATGGGTCCATTTGTACACTCTCAGAGTTAAAGACATATCATGGTCATTCAGGGCTAGCTCTTTATGTGTTTCTGGTAATATTAGTGTCCACTCATTTTGTATGTCCATGGCAAAAACATGTAATTTTGACAAAAATGTCCACCACAAGCCAGCACAGCAGCCATATTATCACTTCCTTCACAGGTGTTACCAATGATACTAATGAAGCGTCTGTTCCATTTAGAGTAGCACAGTGGTTCTCAGATTTCTCAATTTCCACGACCCCCATAACTCTGAGAGTGTACAAACGGAACCAAATGGACCCTTACGGGTCCATTTGGTTCCATTTGTACACTCTCAGAGTTACACACCCGTAAGGGGCCATTTGGAACCCCCTTAAGGAACCATGAGGGTCCCTGGACCCACATTTTAGACCCAGGATGTAGCAGAGTGGTTCCAGTGAGCCAACATGCACAATATCAACACCCTGACTCTGTTTGACCAGAATGGAACAAGAGCCTTCATCAGTATCCTTGTGTGAATGTCTTCACAATATGGCTGTTGTGCATAATTACACCTGCTCATGTCTTGTTCTAAACTGCTCATGTGTGGTGAGCTATCCGTGGTTCTGACCTGCTCATGTGTGGTGAGCTGTCCGTGGTTCTGACCCGCTCATGTGTGGTGAGCTATCCGTGGTTCTGACCTGCTCATGTGTGGTGAGCTGTCCATGGTTCTGAGCCGCTTGTGTAAGCAGCGCTGTCCTTGGTGCTGAACTGATTGTTGTATGGTGCAGCATTAATTTTGACAGAATCTTTTGATTCAGTTTTAGTCAGTCTTTTGAATAACATTTTATTTAGATTGTCATATTTTAGTCACCTGAAATGTTTTAGTCTTAGTCTAGTTTTAGTCGACCAAATATCATAAGTTTTTTTGACGATTTTAGACTATATTTTAAAATATATTTTGGCGGACAGTGATGGCTGATTTTACACTTGGTTGCATGCTGAAAATAGCCAAGCTCACAACGCGTCGCAGATCTTGTAGATCTGCTATTTTCAGAGCGCAACACCCGAGCGCAACCAAACATTAAAGGACTTGTCTTTTAGTTCTACTGGATCTCTTCTCCACTAGTCCCTCCCACTAACAGTTTAGTCTAGTTTTTATCTGTCAATATATTTAGTCTTAGCTTTTTTTTTAACTGCTCCTGTGTGGTTCTGTACTGTCAGCGTGCTTGTATTCTCAGTGAACAGCGGGGCTGCATGTTAAGAAAGGCCTTAACAATATCAGTTCTATGGTTAGATTCATATCTAACTTTCATTTGATGAAAACGTTATCCCTGGCCCACAAGTACTCCAATTCCATACATTTCAGCATCAACCATTAATGACCCCATTAGCATGTTAATGAGTGGTGTTTCTGTAATGGATCTACGGCATGGTGTCTGGTAGAGAGAGGCCCAGTGGATTTGCTGCTCCAATGTCTGTGATAAGCAGGGCTGAGTGACTGTACAGCCTCGTTATGAGTCCTGGGAACGTCTGGGATAGCATGGCGTTCCATTCTATGCTGCCTGGGATGCAGTGGTGGAAGAAGTACTCGGATATTTTTCTTAAGGAAAAGTACCAATACCACAGTATAAAAAAATACAAGTAAAATTCAAAATGTTACTTGAGTAAAAGTTCAAAAGTATTGGAATCAAAATGTACTTAAAAGTACCCAAAGCAAAAGTACTAAAATGTTTGAAAATACCAGATCTACAAGCTTGTAGATCGGTTGTTTTCAAATGGCCTAGGTTTAAAATAGAGCTAAAGTGGTTAATTTATGTTTTATAATATTATCATTTATATCTGAAAAGTAACTGAGATGTAGTGGAGTAGAAGTAAAAGTATTGGAAATTTGAAATACTCAAGTAAAGTACAAATACCTCAAAATTGTACTTAAGTACAGTACTCGAGTACTTAGTTACTTTCCACCACTGCTGGGATGGCAGGGGAAATGATTCTCCTATGGATGCAGGTATGCCACGAGACCAAATCAAAAGTTGTCTTTTTGGCTGCTTTCAGATTCACATTTGATTTCCCAATGCTAGACCAGAGCCCTAAGAGGAGACTTATTCCCCAAAGAGTAAATGCAACTTGTATATTTTTCCTGCTTTGCTTGCTTGCTTGTTTTGACCTGGTATCTTTTGAAGGCAGCTATTGTGACACACACAGTGGGATTTTGGATTTCTCTTTATTCTCGGTCCCATCTCTCCAGCAGCCTCTTGTGAGTGCCTAACGGCGATTCTCTTGCAGTACGAACAGCACCCGAACCTCCATGTAATTTGACCTTAGCCTTCTCCAATATCCCTCAGCCATGCCATAGAGGACAGTTGATTCAGATAGCTCCGTTCTACTGGGCCTATGAAATGAATTCAGGTCTTGTCCAACTAAGAGCCCGTTCATTTTTTACTCCATTTCACTGGCTATCACTTCCCTGGAATACCATCCGAGCAGCAGTTATCTCTTCTATATTTAAAACAGGTGGGATTATAGCTGGTTCTGTGGAGAAGTATGCCTCATACTTCATATAGATTACCTCAAGCTATCTTGTGTTATTTTCTATCTATTGCTGAGCTACAGATTCCATACTGAAATATAAGCCAGCGCAGGCAGTATCATGGTCTGTTTATTATTGTATGCTTTAAGCTTATCACAGCATACTGAGGATGAGGAAGAAAGGTTATTAAAGAAAAAAAGTCAACATGTAGAAATTAAACTGTTGAGGGGAAATTGACAATTTATGTCTGCATGATCACACTCTCACTCTTGATGTTTGAGGGAACATTGCATTTGTGATCAAAACAAAATCGCAACAATATGAAAGTGCCAACGTATGACCTCATGAGCAAATCTCTCCGTGATGTTTACAGCAACGTAATCAATGGGATCAGTCTGGGTTAACGACTTTGTCAAGGTGCTAGTAATGCCATAATACAGGTGTATTGAGTTCCCTAATGTTTTACTCGTTCAAAAATAAATAAATCAAGTCTAGATTATTAATTCTGTCAGACTTTATCATCATCCTAATGAGAAATGGAGATGAAATTTGATAGCAGAAGCAACAGCACAAAGGCAAGATAACCTTGTGTTTGATTTCAAACAACAATAACACCGTGATAGTAATCAATGATTTCGCTCGAGGGAATTATCATGGTGGGGAGCCGCTATGCTTAACAATGTGTCTGTTAATTCTGTGGGATGGGTTTGATAAACTACGGTGCGGGGAATGAGAACAGTAAGCTCCTTTGTCTACCGTTCAGTAAACACGGATCAAATTCCCAATCTCACAGATATAATATCCCTTTTCTTCTGAAAGGCATTCACACCATTTCATAAGCTTGTCCCTGTAAGGCGCGCGGGGGTTTAGTGCAAGTTGTGTATTGTAAATGACTTTCTTACACAGCTGGGCCAGCAACAGTGTAATGGTTACAAAAGTTAATGTTATGACTGGAAAGCCATTTGTTTGGATCCCTGGAGAGGCAGAGGAGAAAAAAAACCTTGTTAGGGTGTTGGAAATAGTATTAGTCTTTCCTTATAACTGCTGTGCAAGTGCCCTTTGTTAAGGCACTGAACCCTGAGCGATCCGGGTTCAGCTGTCCATGGGCCAGCAGAACAGGTCTCTCATAGATTAGACAATACATTTACTCTGCAGCCTCTCTCTCTCCAACCGGTTTAGTTTCTCTCGCCGGTTAACCACATGAAACCTAACATAGCCTACCTTTTCTGGAGCAAACATTTGGAGAAAATAGTCATTCTGCAAGCTCACAACGTGTCACGATGTGACACACTGTGAGCTTGTCGATTGGCCTCGCCGTTGACATCCATCCATCCATCTATCTATCTATCTATCTATCTATCTATCTATCTATCTATCTATCTATCTATCTATCTATATTAATGACCACATGGACCCTCAGCTAACAGAGATACTACTGCATCTAAGTCATGTAAGGACATTCTGTGACTTTTTTCTTCTCTTTCTCTCTTTTGTGCCTTCAGAATCAAACCGCATATTTTGACCGCACAGATACAGTCACTTCTCTTCCATAAAAATTGGATGGCAGCATCACGAGAATAAGGCCACAGATATGGATGCAGCAGCGGTCCCCCATATACTTTTTTATACCTCTCCTTCTGCCAGCAGGAAGGCTATCATCAACAGCCAGCAGAGAACAGATAGGTTGGAGATTTATCAGAGGTGATATAGTGCTGTGAATAAGAAGGGGTATGGTTCTTCCATTACCCATCCATCACCGGTGATGTATGGAAGATAAACTACTAGGCAGCAACAAGCTGCATTTCTGAGACGCTGCTGACCTCCTTGATGAAAGTGAAACCTCCCTCGTGACCATGCCCGGGCGGCGTGTACGCACGGCTTCGGTGCAAACGCTATACACGTCTCTGTATACAGGGAGAGCTCATATCAACACTTGTTGCCGGTGTTTTGTGTGGGGGTGCACTGACAAAGCAGAACAAATAGACGATTTGTCTCCTGAAAGTGAAATGGAATGCCCAGCTTTTCTCTAGCGAGAGGCGAGTTTGAAGTCAAGAGGTTGTTCTCTCTTCTGTGGGTCTGAACTGTGCCAGCGCGCTGCCCTGTACTATAACCCATCGAGACCGGGAATGCATCTGTGTAACCGCTTTAACCATTATTTTATACTTTTGGCTATTAAAAAAATAGCAGATACACAAGCTCATAGCGCGGCACCGAGTGCCGCGCTATGAGCTTGTAGATGTGCTATTTTTGAAAAATCCTAAGAATTTGTGCAAATCTTTGAATATATATATTTTTTAAAGCAAACATTTGTAACTCAAATCTTTGCTTATGGTGGTCATTGGAACGAAATATTTTGAGGTGGGGGTCCGCGGCCAAATACATATAATTTCGGGGGTCGTTGACATGAAAAACGTTTGAAAACCACTGATATTATAGAAACATAAGTGTTTAAAAAAACTGTTAGGATTTAGAAGACATTTTGTAGAATGGGCCTCAGATCTTAATGGGTTAAGTACCACCCACTGACTGCAGGTAGTTTGTGTGATTATGCTGTGCCTGTGTGCCATAACAAACCCATCACTGCATGCCAAAATATCATCATTCTTTTTCAATGCCAAAGAACACTTCTTTTTGCAAATCTTTTTGAGTGGCGTGGCAAGATAATATTGTTTGATTTAAGTCATTATTTCTTTCTGCATCCATCCTATCCTCAGTAAAATCCTCAGTGTTTTTGATTCGCTAAACTTTATTTTGAACTTAAAGGTAAAATAAAACAAGAACCAATAACAATTTTAAAAATAAAAATGAAGTAAACAAAACATTTAAAATGCGATCATTGATCATCCCCAAAAAGCTAAACTTATTTACTCCTACCCCCGTCTAATTTAACTATCATAATCCATAAAAACAATTACAATCAGTGTCAATTTATCCACTTGTAAGTCTGAAGGTGTATTAATGCAATCTGGGAACCCGTTCGGTAAAATAAGATTGGTTCTGGGGGCACCACCTCCTTTTTTTGTGTAGAAACAGGAACTCGGTTTGTCTCCGCTCCTTTCTTAGTCCACTTCCTCCCGGGTGCTTCAGTGTTTATTCCTACTAATAACAACACTACATGTTTAAAGGGATATTTCACTTTCAAAAAAACTATTGGTCATTTTATCATCTACTCAGGCCTTTGTGAGCCCCCCAGACAGTTTTTAAGTTGCTCGATTCAGTATTTATATATTTGATATTCATTTTATCAGACACGCCCCCTTCCTATACAAACCCATTGTAACTTCAAACTACATTTTAACCATGTTAGATTTGTCGAAAACACCCGTCCTTGGTTCTGGTGACTCACCCTGCCCCCCTAATTCGTGAGGGGGCCGTGTTTTTCCGATTATTTATTTCATTTATTTTATTTTATTTTTTCATTGTATTTTATTTTTTTCATTTTCCAAAAAAAATATTTAAAATAAATGAAAAAAGTAATTGAAAAAACACGGCCCCCTCGCGTATTAGGGGGGCAGGGTGAGTCACTAGAACTAAGGACAGGTGTTTTTGATGAATCTAACATGGTTAAAATGGAGTTTGAAGTTACAATGGGTTTGTATAGGAAGGGGTCTGATAAAATGAATATCAAATGTCTAAATACTGAATCGAGCAACTTAAAAACTGTCTGGGGGACTCACAAAGGCCTGAGTAGACGATAAAATGACCAAAAGTTTTTTTGAAAGTGAAATATCCCTTTAAGGCAGTGGTGCTGACAGATTCTGCTGCAGAAACTGTCTGGAGAGATTAGTACAAATGTATCCAAATGGACCCTTACAGGTCCATTTGGTTACATGGATTTTACAGTGTAGGCTAAGGCATTAACCACATGAACCCTAGTGTCCCTATTCTGGCCATGTCATAATAGGTGAACATTTGCTGAAAATAGGTGAATATTCTGCTAAAATAGCAGATCTACAAGCTCAGCATCGTGATACTATGTGAGATTTTAGATGGTCTATTTCTGGCGAAGAGATAATGTGGGATAGAGGGAAATTAAGAAGATGCGACACATTGTGAGCTTGTAGATCTGCTATTTTCAAAAGATGTTTATAGCCTACATTTGCAATGGGACATTCTGCATAATGAGTACTTTTACTTTTGGTACTTAAAGTACATTTTGATACTAACACCTTTGTACTTTTGCTCAGGTAAATTCTGAATTCCAGACTTTTACTTGTAACAGAGTAATTCCACATCGCAGTATGGATACTTTTACTTTATAAGTAAAGAATGCGAGTACATTTTTCCCACCACTGCCCCTTTGGTGCACCCCGGGTCAACAAAGTACCAGGTTTAAGTGTTTAACCAAAGGCACTGTTGGAAGTCACAGGGACAAATTCTTCAACCAGCACTTAGTACAGGATTGAGTGTAGGAAGAAGGGACAAGTTGAAGGCATGTGAAGTGACCCGGTCCACATTACCCCCCCTGTCACTATCTGTATTTCTCAGGCTTGGCTTGATAGATCCATGCACCCCTCTGCTAACCCATTAAGACCGGGAAATATGTATCTGTAGATTTCTTTGGCTATTCAAAAATAGCAGATATACAAGCTCAAAGCGCGGCACCGAGTAGATCTGCTATATTTGAAAAATCCTGAAAATGTTCGCAAATCTTTGGATATACGTATATATATATATATTGTTTAAAGCGAACATTTGTAACTCAAATCTTTGCTTCTGGGGGTCCCTGGAACAACATGTTTTGAGATAGGGGGGTCCGTGGCCAAATACATATCATTATGGGTGGGTCTTGACATGAAAAAGTTGACAAAATCATGTTTTTGGCCGCCGACCCCCATCAAAATATGTTGTTCCAGGGACCCCCCAGAAGCAAAGATTTGAGTTAAAAATTAAAAAATGTTTCAAAAAATATATATATTCAAAGATTTGCACAAACGATTCTTCAAAAATAGCAGATATACAAGCTCATAGCGCGGCACAGTATGAGCTTGTATATCTGCTATTTTTTTTAAATAGCCAAAGCATAAAATAATGGTTGCAGCTCAATTCTAAAAATGACACACAGATGCGTACCCGGATCGAGTGGGCTAACAGAGATACTACAAGGCAAGCGAGAAAAGGCTGTTTTTCTGACAGCATCGGGGAGGAAGCAGCAGAGTATAGGGGTGGGACGGGCGGGCGGGGGGGGAAAGTGCATGACTCAGCGAAAGGTGTCGCCCCATTAAAATTAAATTTACAGCCGCTTTCAGACAAATCCCGAGCTCTGTAAGCTGCGTGCGTGGCTGTATAAGAAGCCGTGATTGGGCATGTGGAGGACGTTACAAATTGACGTCGGGCTTCGCAGCCACCACCAAATCCCTTTTTTACATCTACCACTACTTAAGCTGTCGTAGCAATGATGGGTTTGCTGTGTCATCCACAGTACATTTTTCAAGGAAGAACTAGCTGTTGTACTGTCTCCTAACGCCTCAGTGGATTCCGGCTGTCATTAGAGAGCTCAAAAGAAGCTTATTTTTTTCATTTTATTTGGAGATAGCAATCAACTTCTGTGGAGATATAAATCTATAAATCTCAAAGTTAGAAGATAGCCTAATAACTAATGCAGTTTGAATCTCTATGAAAATAACGTCTAGGTTTATTTTAGAGTAGACCAATGTGAAGGATCTGATATTTGTAAGAGAACATGTATCATTGTAGCCTACAGTATACCCTTAATGAAATGATAATATTGCACCATTTAACTTGACAGTTTCCAGGGGTAATATTTCGAATATATATATGCCAACATTTGTAACTCTAATCTTTACTTCTGGGGGATTCTACAAATGTCTTCTAACAGTTTTTTGAAAAAACGTATGTTGCTATAATATCAGTGGTTCTCAAACTTTTTTCATGTCAAGGACCACCAAAATTATTATGTATTTGGCCGCCGACCCCCATCTCAAAATATGTTGTTCCATGGACCCACAGAAGTATGTATTCAAAGATTTGCACACATTTTCCAAAAAAAAAGATCTAGCAGACCTGCAAGCTCATAGCGCGGCACTCTGTGTCGCGCTATGAGCTTGTATATCTGCTATTTTTGAATAGCCAAAGAAATCTAAAAAATACATTCTTTCCCGGTCTTAATGGGTTAAGGTTCAAGTATTAGAGGAATAAGTACAGTTTATGAGAAGCACAATGCAGTCTTTTCTTTGTACCCCATGCAGGCAGCACCTCCTGTTTCATTTCCTTCTCGAGAATGGTTTTAGCAACATATGGACATTTTTAGGATTTTTGAGAGAAGGAATACAAATGTTGTGCACGTTGGGGGCAAAGATAGCTGACAGAAAAGATGGGAAATTCTTATGACTTGATAAGGGTTTATACGATTTGAATTCGAAGTCTTTATAGTTGCGCATAAAAGCAATTCTTTTTTATTTTTGGACTTTGGATGTTTTGTTAATTAATTAAGAACAGAACTGAATTTCATCCAGTTGTGAAACATTACTAATTTATGCACTTCTCTCTGCCTCTTAGCATGATGCAGAATAATTGCCACAACCATTTTTAAATGCTTCCCTTTAGAGCTTCTGAAGCCAGGGAAATGTCATATCAGATAGGGGGTATGTATAGGGTATTTGGAGGTCAGCGGCTATGCTGTTTCTTACAGAGCTCCACTAAAACTGATGGAGCTCAAGAAATGCTGACCATACGCACCGTTAAATGTCACTTTACCGCATTATTTATTTTTAAACCTTTCCCTTTCTTTAATATTTTATCATACATAGCATGCATACAATATCCTGAACAGACAGGACAAAGCATACCCTGTGAATTTTAACAAATACAAAAAAACAACCTATTACTAGCTTGTTTTAGATACAGTGTACACCTAATTTCTGAAATTATACTGAACAGCACTTTATCATTAGCAAACACAATAGGTGATACATTATTGTAAGTTGTTAGACTTGTACAGAAAGAAATAAACAAAGAAGGAATGTGGGCACCGGCTCTCTCCATTTGTCTTATTAGTACAGTTTAGGTGGGTGAACAGCTGGCTATACTTTTGCTACGTACGTTCTATTTTCTGTGTAAGTATTCTATAAGGATAGGAAAATAGAACAGATTTCCTTTTCTTTTCATTTCCCCCCCTTTTTGTATATTTCATGCCATGTCTACAAACCTTCACTGATCAACTGTGGTGGAAAAAGTACTCACGATTCTTACTTAACTAAAAGTATCAATACTGCAATGTAGAGATACTCTGTTACAAGTAGAAGTCCGGAATTCCAAATTTACTTGAGTAAAAGTACAAAAGTATTGTTATCAAAATGTATTTAAAGTACCAAAAGTAGAAATGACTCATCATGCAGAATGTCCCATTTCACAACTAAATTGTATAACAATCATTTGAAAAAAAGCAGATCTACAAGCTCACAATGCGTCATGCACATTGTGTGCTTGTAGATTTGCTATTTTCAAATGGCTGAAATGTATATAGGGCTGAATTGGGTAATGTATATGTTTTGTAATAATAATTAAAAATATACAAAGTAACTAGTAACTAAAGTTTTCAAATAATTGTAGTGGAGTAAAAGTACAATATCTTCCCTCTGAGATGTAGTGGAGTAGAAGTAAAAGTACTGAAAATTGGAAATACTCCAGTAAAGTAAAAGTACCTCAAACTTGTACTCAAGTACAGTACTTGAGTAAACGTACTTAGTTACTTTGCACCACTGCTGATCAGAGACACTTTGATGGTGACAACAACACCACTTGCACCTGATCACGGTAATAGAAGTGCCAATGTCCATGAATGTCCCTGATCATCACTGGCCATGAATAATGAATCAACACTATATGACTGAAGGCCAATAAAGGACTGCAAATAAGTGACTATGGCATAATCATGTCTATGTTTATTTGTTGTTTATATGTTTATTATTACATCGTTTGACCCATTAAGACCTGGAACGCATTTGTGTCACTTTTTTGATTGTGCCGCGTACGAGCTTGTAGATCTGCTATTTCCGAAAAATCGAGAACATTTGTGCAAATCTTTGAATATATATCTTTTAAAGCGCACATTTGTAACTCACATTTTTGAGATGGGGGTCCCTGGAACAAAATATTTTGAGATGGGGGTCCGCGGCCAAATACATATACATTTTGGGGTCCTTGACATGAAAAAGTTTGAAAACCACTGACATGCAACAGTTTTTCAAAAAACTGTTAGGATTTAGAAGACATTTTGTAGAATCGGAACCTCAGGCCTTAATGGGTTAATCTGGGTGATGTGTGGTATGAACTATAGGGTGGATGTGTCTACGTCAGACTGCAGGAATACAGGCTACGCATGCTTTTCCTAGTCCATGTAAATGTTAAAACGTGTAAATGTTTTAACTATGATGACCTAGTCATATTAGGCAAACATTTGGTGAAAACACCTTGTTTGTAGAGATTTGGTGTAGCGGGGAAAAATGGAGGGGACCTAGGACAGACCCATGGGGGACCACGGCCAACGAAGAATAGGGTTAACAATAGCAAATATTGCTAAAATATATATATCTCTGCTGTCCGGAAACTCCAAAATGTTCATTTTTCAGGAAAAAAAATGTAGTTACGAGGTTTTGTTCATCATTGATAAGAACAGCTGAATGGACCTCCAAACTCACAATGAGGTTGGAGGTCAAAAGGGGGTGGAGCCTGGAGTCTGCTAAACCAGCTAACTCTGTTGGATTTAGCTGGTTTAGCAGAAAGTTTGAGGATCCAATGGAGTGAGCTGGTTTTGTCAGAAGCGCTTTTTAATGCTTTTCATTGGTTCAATATTTGTTTTACTAACACACAGACATATACGGTGTTCAATGGCCATGATTTATGGAAAAAAATGCAAAAGCGTCAAAATGGAGATAGCTGGTTTCTGTCGGACAGCAACGATTCTTTATATATTTTTGTCTCCGCCAGGCCGAAGGCATGGCGAGAGAGTGTTTTACCCCTTGTCCGTCCGTCCGTGTGTCCGTGTGTGTGTCCGTGTGCGTGTGTGTCCGTCTGTCACCAGCTAATCTCCGGCACCGTTGGCCCGGTCGCTCCGAAACTGTGCACACACACTCCCTGGTTGCCAATTCAGAACCTCTGCCCCAAATCTTTCACATGGGCCTGTTATAGCGCCACCAGGAGGCCGATTTGTGCAAAACCCATTTTTTTATATTACTCCTACAAATTTTATCCAAACGTCATGCAAATCGGTACACAGTATCACTATAGTCATGTGATCAACACGGATCTGTCCGATTTCCCATATTCCATCCTCATTGCCTGAGGTTGGCTTCCAAAGTTTGCAGGATTGGTCCGTTTTGAACAAAAAGCCTCAAAGTATACACACAGCTTGGGATTTCCGTGCAATTTCACACGCACATTCCCACTAGGCCGAGGAAGAAATCCCACCCTTCTCACATTGGCCTGTTATAGCGCCACCAGCAGGTCTAATTTAGCAAAACACATTTTTGGAACAAAATGCCTCAAATCATGAATGCAGTGTCAATGCAAGAATACATGGCACGGTTGGCACCCTTTTCACATTGGCCTATTATAGCGCCACCAGGAGGCCAGAATAACGTACCTGACCTGGCGGAGACCTGTGCTCCGTGGAGCACTTTTTCTAGTTTATTTTGCTTTCACTTCATTTCATTTCAAACCTTTATTTATTCTGGAAAGACATTGAGGTTGCCCTCATTTGCAACGTCGTCGAGATACATCACAGTACAGTTTCATTTTCATTTTCACATCAATATTCATATAAAAACAAGACAAAACAGAAACAAAACAAAACAACCTTTCCTCTATCGTGTGATACAACACACATTTAAAAGCAGTTGCAGACACTTGTGGGTAGGCCTGCAATCAAGGATTTAAATTGACCGTATGTTATGGGAGAACAGATCTTAAATTGAAGCTGCAGGTCACTTTAAGACATGACACAGTCAACTCTAGTCAAGTTCAAGTCAACTTCAACGTTATTATCACAGGTTTAAAGGTATAAAGTAGTGGGCAGAATATTTTTTTTGTACAACCTTCCATCATTTGCGGTTTTCAGGAAAAAGGAAGAATAGAGATAGATAGAAAGAACAAAATGGAAATGTCCGATATTCAAATATTCCTGATATGAATAGAGTGAAATACATACAAGTAGGTGAGATATTCCAGATCTTCCTGATATGAGTAGAGTAAGATATATGCACTCTGTAGGGTGCATGGATTAGAAGGAAAAGGTAATGGTATGAAGGCAGTTAAAATAGCAGCATGATGCATGAGGTTGAAATAGCAGCAGATACAGTATTTACATAAGGTGCAGCCACAAAACAGTAACAGATATAGAACATAGACTTTGTGCATCTAGCCTCACATGCAGGCGAGACATTATTTAGCAGCATATTTCATGCACGTAAATGTAAACACAGGTGGCAGTTTGAGTGCAGCAGAAGCAGAGTCTACAGTCTTATGTATACAAAAAAGTAATCCTTTGTGGCAGCCTTGTGTTGTCAGGACAGCCTGGTGACCGGCAGTGCTCAGTGCTTGTTCAACAGTCTAATTTGCAGTGGTGGAAAGTAACTAAGTACATTTACTCAAGTACTGTACTTAAGTACAATTTTGAGGTACTTTTGATTTACTGGAGTATTTCCAATTGTCTGTACTTTTACTTCTACTCCACTACATCTCAGAGTTAAATATTGTACTTTTACTCCACTACTTTAGTTGCTAGTTACTTTGCAGATATAACTTATTACATTATAAAACATACATTAACCACTTTAGACCTATTTGAAACCTAGGCTATTTGAAAATAGCCGGCGCTATGAGCTTGTAGATCTGCTTTTTTCAAATATTTTACTACTTTTACTTTTGGTACTTTAAGTACATTTTCATACCAATACTTTTGTACTTTTACTCAAGTAAATTTTAAATTCAGGGTAACAGAGTACTTCTACATCACAGTATTGATACTTTTACTTAAGTAAAACATTGAGTACTTTTTCCACCACTGCTAATTTGCAGGTGGACCCCAACGGAAACAAGCTTGTTTTTTTTTGTGTATAATCCACGTTGGCATTTTCTAAAATGGTGACATTGTTGTGATTCTTTTTTTAAATGCCAATAAAAAGTATTCTATTCTATTCTATTGTAATGGTAGACAGGGGGCAATATGCTCTGAAATCTGGTGGTATGGCTCTTGATTCAACGGTAGAGCGGCGAGAACAGATTGTGGCTATAGGGTGGTGAGTTTGATTGATTGATTGAATACTTTATTTAGACATTTGCAGAGAGAAAAAGCACATGGAAAGTACAGTTCAAAATACAAGGTCAACTAAAAAGGATGAAAAATCCAAAGAAGCCTTTCGGCTTGATTCAATAGGGGTCCTCACGTACTAAATTCATAAGAAAAGTGTCAAGTGTCAAGTGAGTGTCCTTGACGATTCGCTGAGCTTTGATTACCGTTTCTCGTATTATTTCCTGGAGGAAGTGAAGCTCACCTTCCACGTTGCGATGGGCCGTCCGTACCACTCTCTGTAGGGCTTTCCATTCGAGGGCAGTTCCCATACCAGGAGGGTATGGGTATGCCCATATATGGGCATTCCCATATATGGCCATTTACTGATAACTTCAGGGCATTGTTGATTTCGTCAACTAAAACTAAGACGAAAAATGTTCGTCGACTACCTTTTTTCACTGACGAAAACTAAATATAAACTACGCTACGATGACTAAAACTAAGACTAAATATATTGACAATTTTGTCAACAAATAAAAACTAGACTAAAATGTTAGTGAGGGACTAGTGGAGAAGAGAACCAGTAGAACTAAGAGACAAGTCACTTTCAATTTCGTTGCGCTCAGGTGTTGCACTCTGAAAATAGCAGATCTACAAGCTCACAACGCGTCGCAGAGCTTGTAGATCGGCTATTTTCAGCATGCAACTAAGTGTAAAATCAGCCATTGTGACGCCATCAAGGCACCGCCAAAATACATTTTAGTCGACTAAATCAACTGTTGATTTAGTTGACTATAATCTTATGATATTTAGTCGACTAAAACTAGACAAAAACTAAAACATTTCAGATGTGAGCATAAAAAGGACACAGAAAGATCTCCATAAATGGGCACAAAAGGGACACCGACAGACGGGTCCACTGACAACGGGTATAACGGGTATTGCATAAGGCCGGGGACATGCATTCCCTAATTTGCATTGTTCAAAAAATTTCAAACGTTCCTGAGTAGGCCGGATGCCCAACGGGCACTGTTCTAGTGACTAATTAAAAAATAAGGTTAAAAATCAAGAAAGTGTTTCTTTAAAGCCCGAAACCTTCCATCTTGGAGATACTTTTGAGAAGCTTTTCATCTGAAACAACGTAAGTGAAACATGACTCCAGGTGACAGCTCCACAATGTGATTGCCAGGAAAGCATTTTTTTTTAAAGTATTTCTTTTGCACATGCAGGTAAATATAAGACTGATTTGCAAGGATTCGGCAGCAGACTGCAATCTTTGCTCATCTGAGGTGAATTTCCATAAAGATTCAGCGTTGGCCATCTGTTTGTATGGTTTTGGAAAGAAATTACAGAGAAACAGAGCCGTCGTCAATCCCTGGCATTGTTGTGTTATCCCTGTTATAGACAAGGGATTTGGAGGCCCTTTAGAAACAGTGATTGACAGCCATGTTAAATTACATAGGGCTTCCTGGAGAGGCTTGTCTCCCCTTTGGTTTGGCAGGCTGTAATTCTCTCTGAATCTGGTGCAAGCATTCCCACGTTCCCTAGACCTCATTTTATGCTTCCAAAACACCCCTATGCACTTGACACGGAACAAAAACCAAACGTTGCTAATGCCAAGTTAATTAATAGAATCCCAGATGCTTGGGCCTCAGAAAGGCCTCATGGAATGCCAAGGAGGGAATATTCCGTCTATTGTGACGCTAATGCTTCAGTGTCAATGGGACATGCCCTGATAGGGCCTCTCGTCTGCTTTGTTAATTTGGTTTATGGATCCGCTGCCGTCCAAAAAATCCTGTGATTAATTTTAGCACCATGGCCTCCAGAGCCTCCATTTGCTGTTGGCTCTGCATGTAAGTGATTGTCTGTTCAGGTGAAAGTTTTTTCCAAAGCACATCGTGTCATCTGATCTGAATCCAGGCAGGAAGGGGATGGGGTACATAAAATGCATACATTTGGCCTTACCTTCTTTGATGCTCTTCTTTGATTCTCTGCTTCAAATTGTATTATCAGAATATAGATGTGAAATACAGTAGATATGCATAATATCATGTTGGTATGAACTGATGTAATTAATGGTAGGGTAAGTGATATATTTTGGTATTTTTTTGTTTAATGTTAAAAAGGTTAAAGTACTATATTCTGATAGTAATCATTGCTACAGAGCGTTTGTTCGGTCACAGGGGTCTCTCCAGCTCTTTAGTAAACAGCATATAATACATTTTCAGGTAGGTGACAACATTTCAGCCAATCAGGCGAGAGCACTGAAAATGCATTTTCTGTTTAATAAATAGCTGGAGAGACATGGGAGACTCCTTTTACTGAACAAACACTCAATGAGTAGCCTACTACCAGAATATAGAGCTATTTAACACTTATTTTAACCAAAGTCAATCACTTACCCTATCTTTAAGTAATGCTCTGAGAACTCTTGTGTCCATGTGAGTGAAAATCGAACTGATTTATCTATTTCTTCATGTTCATTATTATTATTATTATTAGTAGTAGTAGTAGTAGTAGTAGTAGTAGTAGTAGTAGTAGTAGTAGTAGTAGTAGTAGTATTAGAAACAAAACGTTTCCAGCTCATTTGTACATTGAAAACTGGGACGCACAATACACAAAATAATATATGTATAGGTGAATTAGCCAATAAATACTCAGATGATGACAAACCTAATGAACTTCAACCACTATCTACTGTATCATGATCAGTAAAAGTGTCATGTAGCATTTTGCATAAGATAAAGTGCTGCATTGTTCAACAATAACACTCACAAACCTTTTATTTGTTGTTTGTTTCAGAAGTAAACCGCACCTCCCCCTCATCAAAGGCCTGGACTGAGTGAAAGGAGAAGATAACAGCATGTTTCCACTGGGCACACGGCTTTATCTAATCCCGTTTTTTTGAGGAAAGGTAATTAAAGGTCAAACGACTGGCCAACGTCGTGTGGTTCCATCGGTGCTTTTTGCCGCCTCCGATAACCGACCCAGTGTCACCCAATCATTTAATTGACTTTGCTTTACATGTGGTATCTTTGTGGAGAGGAGAAAGATACACGGCTGTGGGAGGGAAGGTCATAAATCATTTAGCCCTGCCCTGTAAACACTATCACTTAGAAGGATTCAAAGGGATGGTAAAGATCTTGCAGACAGTGTGTTAACAAATCTCCTCCGACCTCAAACAGATTGGCATGTCTCCCTCACTGCCCCAGTGCTTCCAAATGGAGGTCAGAGAGAGAACCTATAGCGCCCCTATGCTGGGCCTAACATTTGGACCTGACACACGGGTCGTTCAACGGGTGGTGAGGTTGTAGATTGGCTATTTTCTTGATAGATATTTAGTGCAGAGCGAAAACAGGGCGGGAGGGGGTAAGTAAGTAAGTAAGTAAGTACATTTTATTTATATAGCACTTCTCACATGCAGAGAGAAATCTTTACATGCAATAAAAATACAACAATTAAAAATAATAACAGCAAAGGCCTTTGCACAGCAAATGCCTTTGTACAGCAAAACTGTACAATAGATCTCAGAACAAAAACAGCAGACATATTACAAAGAAGAAAAAAAATCTAAGATATTCTGCGAAAGCCTGTCCAAACAGAAGTGTTTTCAAGTGGTTCTTACAAATGCCCACAGACATTGCAGCTCTCAGGACCTGCGGGAGGGCATTCCAGAGTCTGGGAGCTAGGGCTCTGTCGCCCTTGGTTATAATAGTTGGTTCGAGGGATGACTAACAGACCCTGGTCGGCTGACCTTAGGGTCCTGCTCGGCACATACCGTTCTAGCAGGTCAGTTTTGCTGGTGCTTGACTATGCAGAGCTCTATATGTAAGCACCAGGACCTTGAAAACGAACGCTGAAAGCAACAGGAAGCCAACAATGCAAGGAGGCCAGGACTGGAGTAATGTGACTGGCTGGACCTTGTTAACAGTCTGGCAGCAGCATTTTGGATTAATTGGAGGCGGTCTATGGATGCTTTACTGAGGCAGGTGAAAAGTGACTTGCAATAGTCCAGACGAAAGGATACAAAGGCATGAATAATCATTTCTAGACAATAGACCTGAGCTTAACAATGTTCCTGAGTTGGAAAAAGCATGTGCGACTTTATGTGCGTGTCGAGGTGCATAGTGGTAGTATAGAGCATTGGTTCTCAAAGTGGGGTCCGGGGACCCCCAGGGGTCCTTGGGGGGGGGGGGGGGGTTCCAGGGGGTCCCCAGCAAAAGTAGTTACTGTAACATAACATCACAGTCATTTTAACCACTTTTTATACGTTGGCTATTCAAAAAATAGCAGATATACAAGCTCATACATGCCGCGCTATGAGCTTGTAGATCTGCTATTTTTCAAAAGTCTTGAACATTAGTGAAGATTTTTAACACAACTCTTTGATTCTGGGGGTCCCTGGCACAACATGTTTTCAGATGGGGGTCCGCGGCCAAATATTTATCAATTTGGGGATCCCTTGACGTGAAAAGGTTTGAGAACCACTGGTATAGAGCCCTTGGGAATAAAGGCAAGTCAGGTCGAGAGATGTCACCTTTTATGGTAACTTTGGTCAGCTAATGCCTCTGAAATATGTAGGCATTCTCTCTATCTTGACTCTTACGTGATATTGATTCCTTTACGGCACTATCAATCACCGTGGTAACTTCAGTGTCACGTATGTTACGGATAGCCATCATTCAAACCATAGGTGGCAACAGGAGGCAAGGACAGGAAGGGACTCACTGTCTGCACTGTCCAGCTGGTCTGGTCTCCTCCACAGGCATGTTGTCTCTGCAGTCTAAATGTTGTTTAGAGCTGGCAATGCATTGTCTAATAACAGCATTCTCCCACTAATTGTTAAAGTGAACTATTAAGCTTATCTTTAGTGCCCCCCACACACACACACATGCACACACACACACACACACACACACACACACACACACACACACACACACACACACACACACACACACACACACACACACACACACACACACACACACACACACACACACACACACACACACACACACACACACGCCAAAATTATTACTGAAATAGTGCACAGAAAGTGATGATAATAGAGACTACGAGGAGGATTAGGCTATCTGACGCCTAGATACAATATAGTACAAAGAGCTATTGACCCTAAACAGTATAACAAACAAGTTGTACTGTTGAGGATTAAAGTCTCTAAAACACAGAGACATTAAAGTGTGTTCTGCATGTGAACTGAACGTTTTCACAGGAAACACTCAGCAGAATGACTGAATGAATGAGGAACTGACTTCAACCACAACTGCCTGGTTTCCAGACAGTGAGACTGCACAGAGAGACATAGAGATAGACACAGAAACAGGAGACGGCTCAGAGAGACAGTTATAAAAAGACACCAAAACAGTTCAGATCAGAATGTCTGGGATCAAAGGGATTCGACTGGTTTTAATTCTGCTGCTTGGAGTCGACAACTCTCTACTGGACCGAGTCCACCTGTACGGGAGATCTGGAGATACTGTCACTCTGCCATCTAACGTGTTACCTGGATATACTGGCTGTGGGTCAACTGTGTGGCTTTATGCCGGAAAAGACAACATAGCTCTTAGTGTGGCTGAGCATGGTAAGTTTAAAAGTCATCTAAGCCCATCTAAAGCAAGAAGAATGAGTTGGGCATCTAACTGCAATCTTACTGTTAAAGATGTCACAGCTGAAGATGTTGGTACTTATATCTGTCAACAATTCATAAATGGAGATAAAACTGGAGACGATAAACACAGCGAATTGTTTGTACTGAACATCACCAGAGGAAACAGAGGGACTGGAAAGACACTGACATGTTCTCTGTTTGGAAAAGATACAAACTGTGAGTCTCACACTCTGAGCTGGAAGAATGAGGACGGTACCCCGATAACAGACAACTCTCAGAGCCGTGGATGTTCTATCACTCTGATCAGCAGCCAACACGACCTGAACAACAAGTTCACATGTCAGGTGGCTGATAGGGATGGAGACGTGAAGATAACCATTGACTTCCCAGGAGACGTGAAGACACCGACACAAACAACCAAGCCTCTACCTGATGCTTCCGCTGGAACACCACCTAAAACTACGACTCACACCTCCACCCAACTAGGTAGGTGAGGGGAGTTAACTAACTCCATGTTACATCTGAGTCTACATTGCATTACAACTGACCCCGTAGCATACAGGCCTACTAGCCAATGACTCGAGACAGATTTTATTTTAAACATGTTTTTTTAAAGCAATCTATAATGTGTATGGTTGCCTATAACCACACTACACTACTACTATTTAGTCAACTAAAACTAGACTAAAAGTAAAGCATTTCAGGTGATAAAAATAAGACTAAAATTAAATGGGACCACACTCCCTTCAACGGTTCACGAGATACAGGAGGCAGAGATAATATTGGAAAGAAATTGGATCGGGCCTCTTACTTACTTCCTTCACAGGTGTTACCAATGATACTAATAAAGGCTCTGTTCCATTTAGTGTAGCACAGTGGTTCTCAAAATTTTCATGAGAGTGTACAAATGGAACCAAATGGACCTTTAAGCTACAGGTCCATTTGGTTCCATGTGTCCACTTTCAGAGTTACACACCCATAAGGGTCCATTTGGTTCACACTTTCAGAGTTAGGGGTCCAGGGGTCCTGTAAGGGGCCATTTGGAACCTCTTCAAGGAACCATGAGGGTCCCCGGACCACACTTTGAGACCCACTGGTGTAGCAGAGTGTTTCCAGTGAGTCAACATGCAACAATATCAGCACCCTGACTCTGATTGACCAGAATGGAACAGAGCCTTCATTGTATCATTGTTAACACCTGTGAAGGAAGTAAGGAAGAGGCCCACATTTGTGTTTACAATATGGCTGCTGTGCAGAGAGCATGTTTATAGATGTGTAGACAACACAACGTTGTTTCTACAAAGAAAAGTGTTTAATTGAATGCTGTTTAGTGTCCAAGTGTAACAAATGACCCTCCTCTCCACAGCAACAGCCAGGGTGATCGTTGTGGTGGGTGTGGTCCTAATAGTCATGGCAACAGCACTGGCCACCTTCTTTGTTGTCAAGAGGAAGAACACGCCCACCCACAACGTCGTTCCCCTGACGTCAACCAATCACAGCACAGCAGCACCAGCGAGCCAACCCGATCCATCTGCCAATCACAACGACCCTGATCTACGCGTCTGTCGTCCACACCAATCAGACGAGGGCTGCGGTGGGGGAGGAGCCAAGACACACGATGATGGCAACGATGAAGATGAGGTGACCTACGCTAACGTGAAACCTCGTTCTTAAAACTTGTGGTTCCAAAGTGTGGGGTCCGGGGACCCCCATGGGTCCTTGAGGGGGGTTCCAGAGGGTCCCCAGCTAAATTAGTTAAAGGGGAATTTCGCCCGACGGTTTTCTTATCTTTTCTATGATGTTATGATATCCTAGGACGAGTGATCTTGTGAAAGGGCAGAAGGTCAAGTTTTCAAGTATTGAACTTTTAATGTGGTTAAATGTCTGAAAATACACATTTTATACAATATGTAGTGGGGGTCCCTGCTCTCTCTGGCCTGAAAAACTTTGAAGGCCCCTGCCTTATACCGTATATAGATCTAATCTTTGTATTATACAGAATGGATGATGTGATATTTTATCTGTTATTTCATCCACTTGTTTAGGATGTTGTCATCATTATGAATATGTGTGTGGATGTCCAATATTATCGGCCTCCGGATATAATCGGCCGATATTAGCATAAACATTTAATCGGAAAATATCTGTATCGTTTTTATTTTATTTTTAAAAATTACAGGAGTTCTTACTGTATGGTGTGAGTGATATGAAATGTGAGCTTACCATAATCACAGTAATCCTTAATCATATTCCATCATATTCAAGGGCTTTTGCAGAGAAATGATACACTGCAAAGGGCAGGTGTGTGTGTCTGTGTCCAGCTGACGCTCGTTGACACTCGTTAATGTTATAGGTATCAAGGCAATTATGCTTCTGCACTGTCAAATAGGCCAACATCTAATCTAAGATTATACTCATTCAAATGACCACCAGTGAGTCCCGGGACTCACTTCATTGAAACAACATCACTGTATTATATTAGATTTATTAGATATTATAGCTATTTTATTTTATTAGATATGTGATGTTGTTAGCTGACAATTAGTTGACTTTTGGTGAAAAAGCCCGCATATATCGGTATCGTTTGATATCGGTATCAGAAATCAGGAGTTTGACAATATCGGAATATCGGTAAAAAAGTCAATATCGAACATCCCTAAATATTTTACTTATCTTATATTAAATTTGATAAACTTGTTGAAAATATTATGTACCCTAGAGTCTATAATCTATCTCACATCCTAAAGTATATCCTAGTTGTTTTTTCATATTTATATTTTCGCATCGCAACATACTTCCCACCAGACTTTGCCTTTTTAAAACACACTACACATGACACTTTCCAAATTACCTCCATTTCATCTAATGACTTAATTGTCACAAACATCTATAGATCAACACAAACTCACGCACATTTCTTACATACCTTAACCGACTTCATCCAAGACCACACCAAAGCCCACAGTCTCATGGGAGATCTAAATTTCTGCCAAAGACAACACCCAACCCATCCACTCAAGCAACTCTTACAACAGCACAACTTCCAACCAGCCATACTACCACCTACATCCACACACATGGACGGCAGATGCCTTGATCAAATATACATACATTTAAACTCCACAATATACCTGCAAAAACATCACAAGACACACTTGCTACTACTCTGACCATGAACCCATTTCCATTACACTCACAAAACAAGAGTAAATCCATTACCCTGTGTTGCAGAACCCCTCATATAAAGTCAACCATGTCTTACTTCCATACTTCTCATTGTTTTGCAAAAATGTATCTGTTCAAATAATAGTGTACTTCTACTTTCATGAGCAACACCTGTACAATGTAACTGCTCTGCTATTTAAATAAAAAACATCTAGCCACAACTCATCTATATGAACTCTTCTTTATTTTCACTTGCTAGCACTTTTGCTTCCACACATTTAGCTTGTTTCCATTTCCTATTCACTCAACTCACTACCATCATTTGCTCACATTTGCATACATTCCCAACTATGTTATAACAACCGATAGCAACCACAACAATCACATACATAGCACAAATCACACACATCACGCAGACCAACAATCCACCTTCTGCCATAACATAGCCTGCCCTGACAAACCTGCATCCCAAAAACATCCAGCCACTGCCAACGCTCCGTTCACCATGACATCTATGTCATCCTTTCTTGTTCAAAAATCTTGAACATTAGTGAAGATTCTTGAAGCAAATCTTTGCTTCTGGGGATCCCTGGTACAACATGTTTTCAGATGGGGGTCCGCGGCCAAATATTTATCAATTTGGGGATCCCTTGACGTGAAAAGGTCTGAGAACCACTGGTATAGAGCCCTTGGGAATACCGTCAACTAAGTAATTCTTTTTAAACATATCTCCTGATATGAAAAGGCAGGTCAGGTCGAGAGATTTCACCTTGTATGGTAACTTTGGTCAGTTAATGGCTCTGAAATATGTAGGCATTCTCTCTATCTTGACTCTTACGTGATATTGATTCCTTTACGGCCCTATCAATCACCGTGGTAACTTCAGTGTCACGTATGTTACGGATAGCCATCATTCAAACCATAGGTGGCAACAGGAGGCAAGGACAGGAAGGGACTGCACTGTCCAGCTGGTCAGGTCTCCTCCACAGGCATGTTGTCTCTGCAGGCAGAAGTCTAAATGTTGTTTAGAGCTGGCAATGCATTGTCTAATAACAGCATTCTCCCACTAATTGTTAAAGTGAACTATTAAGCTTATCTCTAGTGCCCCCCCACATACACACACGCACACACACACACACGCATGCATGCACGCATGCACGCACGCACAAAAACACACAAAAACACACAAAAACACACACACACACACACACACACACACACACACACACACACACACACACACATAAACACACACACACACACACACACACACACACACACACACACACACACACACACACACACACACACACACACACACACACACACACACACACACACACACACACACACACACACACACACACACTGTCGAGGAGACTGGGTCTTCGTGGGTGTGGATCTGACCCACATCCTGTTCCCCATGATGAAGATGAGCGGGCCCGAGGTCCGCCAAACATGATTGCATCAGAACGGCCTACACCATAACTTCCTCTTATCAATGACTTGCTGTTTCTGACAACGTACTGTATGTTATGACCCGTTGCTATATATGGTGTTAGCTGCAATGGGGGACTTTTGGGGAACGAAGGCCATATTAGGCTTGTTCGGATGTAATCAAATTGTATAAATACTGCTGTATAATTCTGTTCGGGGGGTTGGTTGGTAGAGGAGCCTGGTGTGCGTATGAAGTGTCAGAATGTTCCCCCGACTTACGATCGGGCGAGGGACATAGCCTTGTACGGAGCTTCTCCCATATTCCTCCCCCCCCAATATTCTATTCGGCTCTCTCCTTTCGGAATGTGTTGGTGACCAGACTGCAACGAGGTTGCGGGGAGCGATAGTGGATTCTGCTGTATTCGACTGGGACCTTGGCATTGCCCATAATCTGGTTGAATAAACAGAGAATTTTGTCAAATCCTAGCATTACCGATTGCTGGGTCGCTTTATCTTAGGTAGCCTTATTGCATGGGAAATGATAGATTATTTCCAGATCTGACTCTGAGATGTGTTTGTCAATGACCGTGTAGGTCGCAGGAATTGAGGAATATTATCCAGATTTAACATTCAAACAAGAATTCTAGGCAAGCCTGTATCTTGGTTGAATTAAGTTAATCTGGGGATATTTTTCTGTCTGTGCCGGGCACCTTAGATTGAGGACTTGGAGATAGAGCTTGGGGGTCTGTTGTCTGTTTTACCAGAAATGTTTCCTTTCCCTTTTTTATTATTTTATACTATTGCCATACCCTGTATCACTTTGAGTTTTAAAATAAAACTTGTTTTCCTATGAGAGAAGTCGTAAGAGTTGAATTCTTCAAGGGACCTGTGGGTTCAACTTCCTCACCGTGTCTATTATTAATAGAATACGTGCATGTAGTGTTTGTCTATACAGGAACACTCATAGTTTCACATTTACACTCGACCTGGGGTATTTCTGTTTTGGCATAGTCCCATTATGCTTTGGGAAGGGTTAAGTCTTGACGAAACTATCGAATATAGCCAGACTACTGTGGCATATCTGGTGTAGACTTTGCAGGTCGTTACAACACACACACACACACACACACACACACACACACACACACACACACACACACACACACACACACACACACACACACACACACACACACACACACACACACACACACACATTGTTCATAGTGGCCAAAATTATTACTGAAATAGTGCACACAAAGTGATGATAATAGAGACTACAAGGAGGATTAGATTATCTGACGCCTAGATACAATATAGTACAAAGAGCTATTGACCCTAAACAGTATAACAAACAAGTTGTACTGTTGAGGATTAAAGTCTCTAAAACACAGAGACATTAACGTGTGTTCTGCATGTGAACTGAACGTTTTCACAGGAAACACTCAGCAGAATGACTGAATGAATGAGGAACTGACTTCAACCACAACTGCCTGGCTCCAGACAGTGAGACCGCACAGAGAGACAGACAAAGAGACAGCTCAGAGAGAAATAGAGATAGACACAGAAACAGGCGACGGCTCAGAGAGACAGTTATAAAAAGACACCAAAACAGTTCAGATCAGAATGTCAGGGATCAAAGGGATTCAACTGGTTTTAATTCTGCTGCTTGGAGTCGACAACTCTCTACTGAACCGAGTCAACCTGTACGGGAGATCTGGAGATACTGTCACTCTGCCATCTAACGTGTTACCTGGACATACTGGCTGTGGGTCAACTACGTGGCTTTATGCCGAAAAAGACATCACAACTGAGCTGGCTGAGCATGGTGAGTTTGAAAGTAATCTAAACCCATCGAAAGCAAGAAGAATGAGTTGGGCGTCTAACTGCAATCTGACTGTTAAAGATGTCACAGCTGAAGATGTTGGTACTTATATCTGTCAACAATTCATAAATGGAAAAAAAACGGGAGACGATAAACAGAGCGAATTGTTTGTAGTGAACATCACCAGAGGAAACAGAGGGACTGGACAGACACTGACATGTTCTCTGTTTGGAAAAGATACAGACTGTGAATATCACACTCTGAGCTGGATGAATGAGGACGGTACCCCGACAACAGACAAATCTCAGAGCCGTGGATGTTCTATCACTCTGACCAACAGCCAACACGACCTGAACAACAAGTTCACATGTCAGGTGGCTGATAAGGAGGGAGCCGTGAAGATAACCATTGACTTCCCAGGAGACGTGAAGACACCGACACAAGGTTAACTACTATTAAACTCCATGTTACATCTGAGTCTACATTGCATTACAACTGACCCCGTAGCGTACAGGCCTACTGACTCGAGACAGATTTTATTTTAAACATGTTTTTTAAAGCAATCTATAATTTGTATGGTTTCCTATAACCACACTACTACTATTTAGTCAACTAAAACTAGACTAAAAGTAAAACATTTCAGTTGACAAAAATAAGACTAAAATTAAATGGGACCACACTCCCTTCAACGGTTCACGAGATACAGGAGGCAGAGATAATATTATAAAGAAATTGGATCAGGCCTCTTACTTACTTCCTTCACAGGTGTTACCAATGATCCATTTAGTGTAGCACAGTGGTTCTCAAAAATGTTATGAGAGTGTACAAATGGAACCAAATGGACCTTTAGGCTGCAGGTCCATTTGGTTCCATGTGTCCACTTTCAGAGTTACACACCCGTAAGGGTCCATTTGGTTCCATTTGTACACTTTCAGAGTTACACACCCGTAAGGGTCCATTTGGTTCCATTTGTACACTTTCAGAGTTGGGGTCCAGGGGTCCTGTAAGGGGCCATTTGGAACCTCCTCAAGGAACCATGAGGGTCCCCGGACCACACTTTGAGAGCCACTGGTGTAGCAGAGTGTTTCCAATGAGTCAACATGCAACAATATCAGCAGCTTGACTCTGTTTGACCAGAATGGAACAGAGCCTTAATTAGTATCATTGGTAACACCTGTGAAGGAAGTAAGGAAGAGGCCCACATTTTTGTTTACAATAAGGTTGCTGTGCATAGAGAATGTTTATAGATGTGTAGACAACACAACGTTGTTTCTACAAAGAAAAGTGTTTAATTTAATGCAGTTTAGTGTCCAAGTGTAACAAATGACCCTCCTCTCCACAGCAACAGTCATGGTGATCGTTGTGGTGGGTGTGGTCCTAGTAGTCATGGCAACAGCGCTGGCCATCTGCTTTGTGGTCAAGAGGAAGAACACGCCCACCCACAACGTCGTTCCCCTGACGTCAACCAATCACAGCACAGCAGCACCAGCGAGCCAACCCGATCCATCTGCCAATCAAAACGACCCTGATGACAGCCTGACCTACGCGTCTGTCGTCCACACCAATCAGACGAGGGCTGCGGTGGGGGGAGGAGCCAAGACACACGATGATGGCAACGATGAAGATGAGGTGACCTACGCTACCGTCAAACCTCGTTCTTAAAACTTGTGGTTCCAAAGTGTGGGGTCCGGGGACCCCCATGGGTCCTTGAGGAGGGTTCCAGAGGGTCCCCAGCTAAATTAGTTAAAGGGGAATTTCGCCCGACGGTTTTCTTATCTTTTCTATGGTGTTATGATATCCTAGGACGAGTGGTACAGTAGAAAAAAGTCATAACTCCATCCCGCCGCAGCTTTTTTTTTTTGATCTGACATTCATAGTGAAAGAACACTATGCAACGTGTTTGTCTTGAATGCGCCCCCGGAAGTCTCGCTAGACGAGATTTCACAAAATCTTGTGAAAGGGCAGAAGGTTTACTAAGTATTGAACTTTTAATGTGGTTAAATGTCTGAAAATACACATTTTATACAATATATTGTGGGGGTCCCTGCTTCATCTCTCTGGCCTGAAAAACTTTGAAGGCCCCTGCCTTATACCATATATATGTATATAGATCTAATGTTTGTATTATACAGAATGGAGGATGTGATATTTGATCTGTTA
>NC_137607.1:17377084-17412084 GCF_963280865.1 Gymnoscopelus braueri | reverse complement strand
ATTTCTACATTGCAATATTGATACTTTTACTTAAGTAAAACATGTGAATACTTTTTCCACCACTGGTGATTGGCATCACCTTCTGAACTAACCTCAAGGCAATCACATTAGTCAGGGGATATTAAAAAAATCTTGGAATAAATTCCTTACCAAAAAAAATCTTCACCAATGTGTTTGTAAAAGTGTCTAGTAACACATCTCACAAAGACTGAAATGCAGTTCCCCTATGAGAATTTGTGACAGCTCCTGAAAGTTGGGGTACCCACCATAACCTTATGCGGGAAAAACAATCAAAATGTTATTCTGTTTTCAGTAGCATGTGAGGGGTCAAACTAGGGTGTTTTTAGGATTCTGAATCCATTGCAAGCATTTGTTTTGCACCAAAACCACTCCTTGGGCTAAAAACGGCCATAGCCATCCTTTTCCAGGTATAGACGAATCCACAGACGCGCTGCCTTTAGCTGCCTGTAGGCGGCCATTGCTAGGGTGTCGCGTCGGCGTAGCGTTGACACCGCAGCTATGGCTGCGCGCAAGGCAGCGCTCCGTGGATTCGTGTATACTTTTTGTGTAAAAAGCCCATTGAGATTGGGCCGTTTTTAGCCCAAGGAGTGGTTTTGGTGCAAAACAAATGCTTGCAATGGATTCAGAATCATAAAATCACCCTAGTTTGACCCCTCACATGCTACTTAAAACAGAATAAAATTTAGATTTTTCCCCCCGCATGTAGCTCTGAGCGCAAATTCAATAAAGAAGATCTAGAGTTGTTCATATGCTCTGCAGCCAATCTGCCAACCTGCAGTCAATCTGCAGTCAGCCAATCAGGCGGTTGGACTCCGCCTTTAAATATCACTGCCTCTCACACTGGTCATTCTCTTTCCAGCATGCAGCAAGCAAACATGCTCTCTCTGTGGCTCACACACAGAGTTTACAAACAAAGCGTGCGCTCTCCATGCTCTGCAGCTTACACACACAGAGCTCCAAGCGGCAGCTCATCAGCTTTTTCTCAATAATTTTTCAGGGTTACTTTAGATCTGATGTTTTGCATTTTTAACTCATTCCTTCCATGACTAGGTTTTTTTTTTTTTTCCATCAATCACCAGCTGGTGCTTCAGCCTTATCCAACAAGCTGGCCACACACCTTCTAGGTGCAATGGCTGCCTTCATTCCAGCCCTGCTTTCAACAGTGTGTAAGGCTATCATGAATGCAATAATGACTCAGCTAATGCTGACTGCTCTTGCTCCTGCTGCTACAGCTAATGCTAACTCATGTCTGCAATGATCACTGCTAATGCTAACTTTTCAAACTGCTGCTAACATAACTGCTAATCATCTCAGCTAATGGTACCTTTACTCAGGCTACGGTTAATCATGTCAACTACGCATGTCAACGGCTGCAGTCATGAGCCAGCAAATTCTGCTAAACCGCATTGCAACTTCAGCTTCAGCTAATGCTACTCTTAATCAGTCTGCTGCTATCATGTCCAAAACTTTTCAACTATACTACTTCAACCGTTGCTACCTCAAGGTTAGTAATGGGTCTGCTCATGCTGCTCTCTGCATTTCAGCTTTAGGATGGATAGATGAGAGCAAACCATCGCTGCGTGCTGGAAATTGAGCTATCATGTCCATGCTTCTAAATCGCTTGCTATTATTAATGCTATTGTTTTATTACTGCAAACTCAAGGTCAGTCATGAGTCCGCTAAATGCTGCCAACTGCATCGCAACTACAGCTAATCATACTCAAACTGCTGCTATCATAAATTTTTACAGCTAATGCTACTCATACTCAAACTGCTGCTATCACATATGCTAAGCATTTCAACCATGCTATTTCAACAGCTGCTGCATGAGCTAATGCAAATTTTACTCAGCCTGCTGCTATCAGGTCGGCTATCATAACAGCTAATGCTACCATCACTCAACTGCTGTTAACATGTCTGCTAAGAATTACAGCTATAGGGGGCACGGTGGCACAGTCGGTAGTGCTGTCGCCTCACAGCTAGAAGGTCCTGGGTTCGATTCCCGCAGGGGACGCTGTGGGCACTGGGGGCGTGTTCTCTCCTCCGCGTCATCAGTGCCCATACCCTAGGTGGGGTTGGCGAAAGGGTCTTTCTGTGTGGAGTTTGCATGTTCTCCCCGTGTCTCCTAGGTTAGGTACCCTCACAAAAACATGCAGTAATCCTGGTCACTATACTGCCTCCCCCTGGCCAGCCGGGGCGCCTGATGGAGGGGAAGGGAACTGGTTGGAATAACGTGTTCCTTCCACGCGCTACGTCCAACCAGGGAAACTCTCCCCTGTCAGGTGACAAGAAGGTCAGTTGGCTCTCATGCATTGAAGGAGGCATGAGCTCGGCCCTGGCCTCCCTAGGTTGGCAGAGGGAAGGTAGTGCCCAGGATTACATAGACAATTGGCACTGGGTGTAAAAAATAGGGTTACAAAATCGCGGGATAAAAATTAAAAAAAAAAAAAAAAAAAAAAAAAAAAAAGAATTACAGCTATGCTATTTCATCTGCTGCTGCTATGAGCTAACGCAACTTTTACTCAGCCTGCTGCTTCACGTCTGCTAAATCCCTAAAGCAGGCCGTCATGATTCTGCTAACACTGCCGAATGCATTGCTACTACAGCTTCAGCTCATGCTTCAACCGCTGTTAAATCAAGGTTAGTTATGAGCCTGCTAACACGGCCGACTACTTGCCAATACAGCTAATGCTATTTTCATCATGTTAATGCTAATGTTGCCGTACTAAATGGCTGCATCGTCTCAATCTTCACGTTAATGCTAAAGTTGCCGTACTAAATTGCTGCCATCATCACAATGTTAATGCTTAAGTTGCCGTTCCTGCTGGCCTAGCAGGCCATTTATTTTCTTTTTTCTCATTCATTACTACATGGCCATTGCTGGCTAAATTTCTCCTGACTCAAAGGGTCTATGCTATTTCTAGTAACTTAAGCCTCCTTGGCGACTACATTGTATTTGGCGTAAAAGCAGTCTATGCTATTTCTAGTAGCTTTAGCCTTCCAGTACTGGCTAAATTTCACCTGACAAAATGGGTCAGTCTATGAGCCGCGTTGGCCCTCTAATTTCTCTTTCACCTCTAATTTCAAATCGCCAACCGCGGCGTCATGCTGCCAACACGGCTTCATGTGCAAGCAGTCAAACGTCTGACTTCAAGAGAAGAAAACAGCTAATCGCGCTGACTTCAATTGACTTGCAAACGGCCAATGTGCCGGCAGCCAATTGCGCTGACTGCGAGAGAAGAAAACAGCTAACCGCGCTGACTTCTCGAGCAAACAGGCAATCGAGCTAAGAGAAGAAAACCGCTAATCGCGCTGACTTCTGAGAGAAGAAAACAGCTAACCGCGCTGACTTCTCAAGCAAACTGCCAATCGAGCTGAAAGAAGAAAACAGCTAACCGCGCTGACTTCTTGCCGGCTCGCACTGACTCTCTTGTCGTTCTAAAGGCCGCGGTGGCCACGCATCTCCTTAGCCTTCCATTGCTGGCTAAATTTTCCCTGGCTTCTGCCGTCGCGGGCTCCGGCCACGCTCATTTCCTCGCTAAGTGTCATCTCATGTCTGGGCTTCTCTAGCCCATCACTCGCTGTTCGTTTCTGTCTTCACGGTGTTTTCCCCTTAAACCTAACTCTCCTTGTTTTGGGGCTTTCTCTCCTATTCCTACTCTGCTCTATTAAAATTGCAAATGGAGTCTAATCGCCATAACCTGTACTTTATATAATGTTGCATTGTATCAAGTAGCATGATCTCTCTTTATTGAAATGTAGCTCCAAGTGCAAATTCAATAAAGAAGATCTGATACTTCATGCTCGTAGCACCTCGCATCACTTACGTCACTAAACGAGCACCCCTAATCAATAGGGCTCTGCTCCCTACCTGCAGTCAGCGACTGGGTTTCATTTTATCAAATGGAAGGAAATTGTAGTGCTGTTAGAATTATAATAATCTAGTCCGCACCCGGTCGACACATCCGTGGAGGGATATGCGCACACGATCTGGCAACCCGGGAGGCAGTTCGTCCCATAGCTGGGCAGCCCCGTAACCATGGCATCATATTTCACACAAACTCTAAACAGCCGAGAATTGGTGAAATCGAAAAACGGGCTTCGCAGTTCCACGCTCATGGTAATGGTCAATGGCTGCGTTCAACTTCAGATCAATTGCTCCAGCCACTGAGGAGAACAGGGCAGGTCCGAACTTGGCCTCACCTCGCTCTACAGAGCTTGTAGAATCATATTTATATGCATGTATTGCTGGATAAAGGTCACGTCAACGGATAAGTACGTTTAAGTGTCAGTGGCGCTAAGGACTCGCTAATCCCGAGACAGACGAGCCATGTTGACGATCCGTGTAATGCAAGTACTTTTCCACTTCCACTGCAAATCCACAAATATCAACTGCATCTAACCTGTCATTTCTCAGTCAGCAAGCATCTCAGGAATGACTACTTTAACATCAAGCTACATGTTTTAGGATATCACTGCTTCTAACCTCTCATTCTCCTTTCAGTCAGCGACCAGGCAACCACCCCTGATGGGTATCTGCCAGTTGGCGTCAGGAATTGCTCCAACTTATTCGCTAAGCTACATGCATCACTATAGCGGATTATACACGGACGCATGCTGCATCCCTCTTATCTGTGCGGTTAGGAAAGGTCTGCAGCACGCGGCTGTTACACATGGTAGTAGACTTCATTCTCATTAATTGTAGGATGACCTCTTTTTAAGATGCATGCTGCATTATTTTAGTATAGTTAAATAATGAAATGCCGAGGTCCACAGCAAGATGCTGTTACACATAGATTTTTCACACAACTATATATATTCATCAGATTTATTTAAAAAGGAAAGGAATAGAATGTCCTTTTCGCTCCTACTCGCGATGCGGCACAGCAGTGGACATCGCTTTAGGACACCGTCTAGGACTCCTGAAGTTCAGGAATCAACAGGTTTCTGCATTCATCAGGCCTGTTGAACACATAGATAGACACGTATCTCTATAGCGGATTATCCCATATCTTCAGTGAATTCTGGCCGTCCCTTTCCAATAGGAATACAGCGTTGTAAATAACTTCACCTCTCCTCCCCATGGATTGGTGTTCTTCTGTCCCTGCCATTGCCTCGTTATTTATCCTGTTTCTGTCATCAGCTAAAACACTTTAACATGCTTAAGATCAATTCATCTGCTTAAACGCTTAACATGCTTAAGAACCGCTGACGGTTTTCATCGTCAGCGACATATAGCTGGTGGTGGTGGTTTCTCACGTCATGAAGACGCCTTGAAGGCCTCTAGCCTTTCTTGCCGTCTCAAAATCTGGTGTCACTCCCTGCTTAACACTCAATCACGGCTCAAGAACACATGCAGTTCTTCATCATGAGCCGTCCTTGATCCTAGTCGCGGTGGGGCACCGCACAGCAGCGGACATCGCTTAGGACTCCCGAAGGTCAGGAATCAACAGGTTATTCTGTTTCATTCAGGTCTCACCTGCCACGGTAAGTTGTTTTGGGGGGTTCTCCCTATTAAGCATATCCTATACATATGTACGTTGCATATGTACGATAAATGTTAACGGAGTCTAATCGCCAAAATGTTTATAATGTTTATTGAATAATTGCCTACAATGTTCCATTCAATAAAATTATCATGTAGAACAACTCGATCTCTCTGTTATTGAAATGTAGCTCTGAGCGCAAATTCAATAAAGAAGATCTAGAGTTGTTCATATGCTCTGCAGCCAATCTGCCAACCTGCAGTCAATCTGCAGTCAGCCAATCAGGCGGTTGGACTCCGCCTTTAAATATCACTGCCTCTCACACTGGTCATTCTCTTTCCAGCATGCAGCAAGCAACCCACCTCCATCCCCGAACTCCACCTTGTCTCTAGCGCCTAGAGTTAAGAAGGAAGGAGGGTCTCGTCTCCGCACTGCCACCACCAGCGTCTAGACTCCCGGAATTCTCCCCTTAAATCATATTTCATACTCATGTACAGGGGGGGGTTCTCCCTATTAAGCATATCCTATACATATGTACGTTGCATATGTACGATAAATGTTAACGGAGTCTAATCGCCAAAATGTTTATAATGTTTATTGAATAATTGCCTACAATGTTCCATTCAATAAAATTATCATGTAGAACAACTCGATCTCTCTGTTATTGAAATAAGGTTATGGTGGGTACCCCAACTTTCAGGAGCTGTCACAAATTCTCCTAGGGAAACTGCATTTCAGTCTTTGTGAGATGTGTTACTAGACACTTTTACAAACACATTGGTGAAGATTTGTTTTTGGTAAGGAATTTCTTCCAAGATTTTTTTAATATCCCCTGACTACATGGAGCCTTCGCTGCAAGTGTCCTTAATGGTTTATTTATGGTGTTGCGCACCGAAAATAGCCGATCTACCAGCTCAGAACGCGTCTCAGCGCATTGTTTTTTATAGTTTTTATTAGAGCAATAATATAATATGTGTATTCCCTCTTACAATCATTATTCATTAGCTTTAATGTTGATGTTGTAGTCTCTTTCACATGCCTTGCAGTGGATTAACTTCACTCACTCAACACATCCTCTCATTCTGCATCATCAATGATCTGTGCATCATTTGAACTGTAAATCTCAGTCATCTCATGGCCTCAGATAGTCAGTTCAGTTGTAAAACTGACTGTGTGTAATTCTAGAAATGAATATGAGGTTATTCTAGGTGACAGTAAGACTGACTGCTTTCATCAATGTGTAGCAGCTTCAAAACAATCATTATCAATTATTATTGAAATCACCAAAAGTGGCCAAAAGTGTGTTATCCTGACCAGTAGATAAACCAGTTCTAAAAATGTCTTCCAAATTACTCTAGTCTAGAGTAGGGCTTTATCACATTTTAAAGTCACGTTTCAGCTGAAACGTCAGATATTTCTACTGTGCTCGTTAGATTTAAGTTCCTTATTGACACAAATAAATGTAAGTACTTTCTCCTCCTAAAACATGATCATCGGGTATTATTATTGTATGGAGGAAGATGGTTTTCAAGAAAGTGTACTGAAAAGTGTTAAAATCATATTTTTCTATGCGGACACACCAAGGGGCTAGCATCTGGCTTGTAAATTGAGGCTATATAGGAAGATACAGTTCATATGAATGGCCAGTAGTCTCGCTGTTTCAGCCCTGCTGGTGTCAGAAGCAATTAGGTTCTATTCAAGCGGAACGGTTTTTGCTGAACTTTACACTTGATTGTATTACCTTAATGAACATTGTCATAAATACTATATGCTTCCAATCGCTAGTTTAAAGTAACCTTGTGATGATTTTGATTGACAAGCTACACAACCAATAGCATTAATTCCCGCCCCCCGCTCTGGTCCCAACCAATAGCAGTAAATTCCATTTGTACAATCTCAGAGTTACATGGGTCCATTTGGTTCCTTACTACATCAATCATTTTGCTCTGGGTTCCGCACATTTAAACTGTATTTATGTATTTATTGAGAACAGAACAGATTTTTTTTTTGTTGCCGATTGCGAGTAAGAGAAAGTAGATTCATTTCAAAATAAAACCTGTGTTGAGTAACCATAATACAGCTCCTTCCTCTTATTTTGACAGCCACTACAGGAAGTATGAAGGCAGGAAGTTACTAGCTACTTTGCAGTGTTTGGGAAAATGAAAGCTCTGCTGTTTGAATGGACTTTTTTACCTTTGTGAACAGTGAACACCGTGCACTATGGAAGCACTGATCTTTCAATCGTCCATTGCAGTAGTGGTGAGTCTCACAGATTGTTTTGCTACTCTCTCTCACTCTCCCTCTGACTCTCTTGTCTAGTCTCTGTGTTTACTTTGAGCCACGCTCTCAGTGGTGTTAAAATGACTAAGTACATTTACTCAAGTACTGTACTTAAGTCAAATTTTGACTACTACTAATGAAGGCTCTGTTCAAACAGAGTCAGGGTGCTGATATTGTGCATTTTGGCTCACTGGAAACACTCAACTACACCAGTGGGTCTCAAAGTGTGGTCCAGGGACCCTCATGGTTCCTTGAGGGGGTTATGGCCCCTTAAAAGGTGTGTAACTCTGAGAGTGTACAAATGGAACCAAATGGACCCTTACGGGTCCATTTGGTTCCATTTGTACACTCTCAGAGTTAAGGGGGTCCTTGAAATTAAAAGGTTTGAGAACCACTGTGCTACACTAAATGAAGCCTTCATTAGTATCATTGGTAAAACATGTGAAGGAAGTAAGGAAGAGGCCCAATTTATTTCCAATATGGCTGCTGTGCATAGAGCCACACGTTCATCCCAAACTCACTCAAAGAAGGGACAAAAAAAGTGAGTGTGTTGTAAACAGAATGTTTTTAAACACATTTCCTGAAATAAAACATGCAATGAATGTTGAAGTCACCTGCATTACAAAGCTCCAAATCCTTGTCCCGCCATCCTGTTTTCATTCATTCATTTTGTGAGTCCTAATGCATTTATTTCATGAGCAATAGTCACCCCAGATTCGATTTCTCTCAGTCGGAGCTGCATTATGCCCTTCTGAAACGTGTCAGTGTTAATTAATCAATTTCAGCATCAATTCATTTAGTTTTTCCCGTTTATTCTTGAGCTGGTTGAGAGCTCCAAAGCCCACCCAGTCCACTGCAATTTTGAGCTCTGCTTCAAACTCAAAAACATGGCTAGAAGGATCGAGGCCCCATATGTGCTGCTTGTGTAATTAGCTGCTGTCTCAGTAAAACAGACGTTAATTCCATGCACCTTCCCGGTGCAAATTGCACTTACTGAGCTGTCTGAGCTGTGTCTAAATCGTGGCTAAATCTGGCTTTTGATGTTAGAGAGGAGACAGCGTCCTTGGTGGTTGATATGTAGCTTGCTCAGACTTGATGAGTAATTGCATGTGATCCACAAGAAATCTTCAGATTAAACTTTTAGACATGTTTTTCTTTTTCTTCTCTGTACAATTACGTTCCAGAGAGGAAAACAAGTTATCACTATAACTAGCAATCTGATCTGCTTTGTGTGATTAAAGCATATAATTATGTAAATTCTTGAGTTAAACTCTTCTGCTAAAAAAAAACAATAAATTAAATAACATGAACAATTGACACGACACCCTGAGAACTAAGGGAGAAAGTATGGAAATCAGCACATTGGTTTTTAGGTTGAGCACAGTTTGGATTACACTTCATTTTATCAGACATCTGGGAAAATGCTCATGCTTATTCGAATTTGGATGAATCTGTGCCAGCAGGGACTGTAGCATTACTATGGACTCCTGCTCTCAGCCCCAAGCCTTTTATTTCCTTAAACTACTATTGCACATGTAGGAAATTAGCAAATGCCAATCAGTTACTGCGCTTTACTAACAACAGGAGGGAAGCAGCGGAAGATTTTAGGGGCTGAATAAGTGAACAGCAGTGGCGTGTTTTTCCTTCTGCAACAGATTGTGAATTTACATGCATCATTCTGACTTTCATCCACCTCTAAAGAGACAAAATCCTTGCCTAAGGCTTCTCCCAGCAGGGAACACCTCCCACTTCACCACCAGCTCCTTTGCTAGAAACGGCAGCTATCTTATCGGAAGTCATAATAGGCAATGAGATATCAATGACTTACTTAAAGGAGCATTTCACCCCTGGAAGAAACTGCAATCACTCAATGGTAATAGTATTTGTAGTAGATAACAGTAGCACAATTTAAAATTTGCACCCTATGGCCAGAAAAATTATGAAATCTGTGTGTTTGACTAGGGTTTGACTGGACTGCTGCATTACTACAATGACCATAATGCTTTGGTGCACTGCACCTCCTTGTGGCAGGGGAGGTTGCATGTGGGTGTGATCTCCAACAACAACATCCAAACAGCATGCCAGTGTTGCCATGTCTGCTTATTATAAGCAGCTTCTTTCTAAAATGTAGTTGATATTTGGGCTTGTTTCCAAATGTTTTGATTGTTGTTTAAACCAGTGGTTCTCAAACATATTCATGTATTTTTCCACAGACCCCCATCTGAAATTATAATTTGTGCCAGGGAGCCCCTAACAAATATGTGTCAAAAATATTCCACATTTTGCACTTTTTCCCCCTCAAGATTTTTTGGAAATATCAGATCTACAAGCTCACAATGGGTCGCGAAGCGTTGTGAGCTTGTAGATCGGCAATTTTCAAATATATAATATCCCATGTCTAGGTAAAGTGCTCTTGGCCTAGTTATCTTCTTTTGGGCTTGTTTTCATAGACCTGGTTGCTTATTTCTCTCACAATATCTGGCAACACTGGCTGAAGAACATGTACCTCGCACACGTTCATCTAGTTACATATATGTCCAAGGATTCGTTAGTGATGTCATATCACTGACAAATCCTTGGTATCTTTATGCAGTTCTACTTCCGTGTCGCATAGTAGTGACATCACTGACGAATCCTTGGTATTATGATCCTAGCCTTTCGTGACGGTGTTTGTTTACCAGCGCTGCCACTCCACACTGTATTTTTTTTTCACGCTTGCGCTTATGAAACACTACACAGGATTATTATTTCATGTCAACATTCAAGTACAACTATCAGAAGATAACTCAGGTAAAGTAATGCCTCACTCTGCAAGGAGGGTTGCCCGCTGGCCGCAGCTAATGGGAGTGGCCGAGTGGGGAAAGAAGGTTGAACAAAGTGTTACGGACACCCCATTGGGGCTGTCTTTGGAGCTGGTCTGACTGAGACGCGCCGAGACATACTGCGGAAAGGAATGACGTAACATCTCGTGACGTAAATAACATCACGATGTATTCGAAGATTACTAGATATCTAAAAACACAGATTATACACAAAAAAAAACCAGGATCTTGTTTCTTGAGTCCTAAACTTCATTAAAATAAGATCTGGTTGCAAAATCGGCGAAGTGTCCCTTTAATATATAATGCCAGACAGAATCTAAGTCACTCACGATTTAATGTCTAAATCGTCATAGTCAGCGAATGTAGAAATGAAGTGAGACTAGTTGCCCTGTGAGAAGTGAGAACAAACATGGCTATATAATAATAATAATAATAATTATTATTATTATTATTATTATTATTATTATTATTATGACAACTGAGCCCTTATCAAAAACAAGGTTGAAAAGTCCTATTTAACTCTTTGAAGGCCAATGGCGAGATTTCTCGTCGTATTTTGATAAGGTTCAGGGCTGCCTATGACGAGAATGACGAGATTTTGTGTTTTACGCTAGATGGCGCTGTTCGCTAACAGTCACCGTTTGACTCCCAGTGAAGCCATGAAACAGCAAATAACGTGATCACAAAAAAAACAAAACAGGCACATTCACTTCCATGTTAATGGATTTGGGGGAAAAAAAATCATTTTTCTCTGCTTTCTGTTGCTTTTTGGCGAAAACAACCCACATTCAACTGCCAATAACTATGGAATGGATTATCTCGGCGGTACAATGTGTTCTTCTCGGATTCTACGAGACCCCCCCTCTTTTAAAGCGGGTGGATCGTTGCGAAGAATAATATTCAATGATTTTTTTTAAAGGTTTGTGAAAACACTCGGAAATCGCTGGCACGTGGCTTAGCAAACAATGTTTTATTTCCGGTAGTCAAAGAGTTAAAACGGAAAACATTTTAAGAATCTGCAGCAGAAGAAAAAAAAAGTATACACGTCCAGTGAGAAATCATTCTCAATTATAGAAAGACTAATTTAACGACTGATTTTAAAAAGAAGACATTGATTTAGCATGGCCAAGCTCCTCATGTAGGTCATTTCAGAGTCAAGAAAGCCCTGAAAGTAAAGACACGGTCACCTTTAGTCTTCAACCAGCAGGGTTCCTGTCTGAGGACCTTGAGGCTGCACACACACACTCATGAGGGGTTAATTACTCAAAAATGTAATTAGCAGCCAGGCCATGAAGTGCCTTAACCCATTAAGACCTGTGGCCGATTCTTACTAATGTCTTCTAAATCCTAACAGTTTTCTGAAAAAACGTATGTTTTCTGAAAAAAACGTATGTTTTCTGAAAAAACTTATGTTTTCTGAAAAAAACGTATATTTCTATATCAGTGGTTCTCAAACTTTTTAGTTCCAGGGACCCCAAGAGGCAAAGAATAGAGTTAAAAATGTTCGCTTTAAACAATATATATTCAAAGATATATAGCAGATGTACAAGCTCGTAGCGCGGCACTCGGTGCCGCGCTATGATCTTGTATATCTGCTATTTTTGAATAGCCAAAGTGTAAAATAATGCTTTTTTTTTAGCTCAAATCAAAAAGTGACACAGATGCGTTCCAGGTCTTAATAGGTTAAAAGTAATCAGTAACATCTTGATATCAATCATAACACAGACAGGTAACCACCAGTGTAGGGAAGTTAAAATAGCAGTAATATGTTCTCTTCTCTTGGCTTTAGTTAAGGTAGGGGGGCCCTAACTAGATTTTGCATAGGGCCCCCTAAAAGCTATAGAAACTGCCGTGGCAGTCCATGTGGAATGGTCTGTATATTATGCATGCTGACTGTCACAGATTAAATCATTAGTTTCCATATTGCATTGTGATGAACAAATCTGTTGACTAATTACTGTATTTTCCAGTGTATGGGTAAAAGACTGGGATGAATGTTCTCTGCTGGTGAGAAAGGTTCTAAAGGTGCCATTTTGGGGGAATTGGACACAGCTTAGCTTTTTTTTCCTCCATACCCCCAGGGAACTGCCACGTTTCAATCGACCAATTATACACAAATACCTCAAGGGAATCTGAGGAGCAGGCAGCATACCTCAATAACATGTCCATTAACTCCTTCAATCCGGGAACGCATCTGTGTCACTCTGGATTTCTTCGGCTATTCAAAAATAGCAGATAATTAGCTCTGCTATTTTATTTTATTTTATCGCGAACATTAATTTTGTGCAAATCTTTGAATAAATATTTTTTTTAAATAGACCTGAGGTCGATTCTACAAAAAGATTTTCTAAATCCTAACAGTTTTCTGAAACACTTTATGTTGCTATAATATCAGTGGTTCTCGAACTTTTTCATGTCAAGGACCCCCAAAATGATATGTATTTGGCCGCGGACCCCCATCTAAAAAAAAGTTGTTACAGGGAGCCCCCCCCCCCAAAAAAACAAATGCACAAATCTGAGTTACAAATGTTCGCTTAAAAAAAATATATATATATATTCAATACATATTCAAACTTTCCTAAAATAGCCCAAAGTATAAAATAATGGTTAAAGTGGTTCAAATCTAAAGTGACAGATGCTTTCCAGGTCTTAATGGGTTAAATCATAGCCTGTAGCTTTTCAAGGCCACAGTATGTAAAGAAGAAGCGGTCAGACATGTGTCTCGTTCGTCTGCAACTCCGTTCTGAAGCTTCCTCTTCCTCTGCGCCGGGAGGCAAACTGTCGCTGAAGGTCTGATAGAAATGCATTGAAGTCTATAGAGCTGGGGCGGAAAAGCCTTTGAATACACACTATCCTTGACTCTTTGCAACCTTTGTCAAATAAACGTTTTGGGAAAATAAACGATTTCATAACCTCCTCAGTGGTCACCATGGTTAGGGAAAATTAACACGTCTTATTTGTATGCCAATCAGGTTAACCCATTAAGACCGGGAACGCAATCTGTGTCATTTTAAGATTTCTTTGGGCCATTAAAAAAATAGCAGATCTACGAGCTCATAGTGCGGCACCGAGTGCCATGCTATGAGCTTGTAGATCTGCTATTTTTTGAAAAATCTTGAACTTTTGTGCAAATATTTGAATATATATATTTTTTTAAAGGGAACATTTGTAACTCATACTTTGCTTCATGGGGGGGGGGGGGGTCCCTTTACCTAATAATTTTGAGATAGGGGTCCGTGGCCAAATACATATAATTTTGGGGGTCCTTGACATGAAAAAGTTTGAGAACCACTATAGAAACATGGGTTTAAAAAAAAAAAACTGCAGGATTTAGAAGACATTTGTAGAATCCCCAAAAGCAATAAGATTTGAGTTACCAATGTTCACTTTAAAAAAAAATATATATATTCAAAGATTTGCACACATTTTCAAGATGTTTCTAAAATAGCAGATCTACAAGCTCGTAGCTTGGCGATCTGCTATTTTTGAATAGCCAAAGAGAAAAACAAATTATGACACACAGATACGTTAATGAGAGAGTCATTTTTCTTAATCTGTTAAATTTGAACAGGAACCCTCTGATTCCGACCTTCTCCGCCACTGCCACCCTTCAACAAATATTTGTTCCCAGCAAGCCCCTATTATTAGTAGTATTCATAATTTATAGTATTTTACAGTAATTTTCACAGGCCATACATTTATTTTTTATAAATGGCATGTGGTACTTACATGTCACACTTAACAGTTTAACATTGGAAAATGGTAACACTTTACTTAAAGATTGGGTCTATAATGCATTATAATGCACGTATAGGGCTTCATAACACTCCTTATAAATGTTTATAATTATGCATAACAACTTATAACAAGGTTTGAAAATGAAGATTCCATACAGTATGTCTTGAGATATTTTGTTCACAAACAGATGGGTAAAAACTGATTGATAATGGCTTAACATGATTTGACAAAATGCTAATCAAATAATTAAAACATGATATGATGATACTGTATTTGGGGAAACATCTGCTTTCCTCTCATGGCATGTATAGTCTATGTCATTGCCTCTATCTCTCACATAACAGCTGTCATATGTCTGATGATAACTCCATTAGCACTTACAGCATACATTTCATATCATAGTCTATATATCAGTGGTTCTCAAACCCTTTCATGTCAAGGACCCCCAAAATGATTATGTATTTGGCCGTGGACCCCCATCTCAAAATATTTTGTTCCAGGGACCCCCAGAAGCAAAGATTTGAGTTAAAAATCTTTGCTTTAAAAATATATATACACTCAAAGTAGGGGTGTGCCGATATATCGTCCCGCGATATATCGCGATACGTTTTTGTGACGATATGTATCGTTTTGGGGGGAAAAAATAAAGTTTTGATTTCTTTTTTTTTTTTTACAATAATAATAATCAGGCATGCAAACAGCCCCGAGGTGAAAAGGGTGACAACATGTTGTTTTTTTTCAGGTCAGGTGTCACACTATTGCCCTATTTGGATTCAAAACGGCTATTGTAGCTGAAAAGCTACAAGTTTGCGTCTGAATAATGCAAAAACTGAATTATTTGCATTTTTTCTCCCCCATATATTTTCATAATAAAAAAGTGCGTATCGTATCGAAATCGTATCGAAGTTGTGAGCCAAATATCGTATCGTTTGGTGAAATTAGTGTATCGGCACACCCCTAACTCAAAGGCTTGCACACATTTTCACAAATGTTCAAAAATAGGAGATGCGTGGCACTCAGCGCTATGAGCTTGTATATCCGCTACTTTTGAACAGCCAAAGAATCAAAGGTTAAAGTGGTTCAAATTATTGTGATGCTTTATTAACACATTTCGCTGGGGACCCCCTGGAAACCCCCCCCCCCCCCCAACGACCCCTGGGGGTCCGCGGACCCCACTTTGAGAAGAACCACTGGTCTAGACGAAGTTAGAACATTTACACAAGACACATGAAAGTGACTGAGGGAGGTTAAAGTCTCTTTCAAAGGGCGATTTTTTTAATTACCTTTTAAAAACGGTATCATTGTGGTCAAACAGCAGAAAGGCAAATTCAGGCCAATCACTGAGGAAATCCTTTTTTTAATCAGTGATGATGAGTAAATGAGCGTGGTTAGAACCAGTCCACTGTGGATGTCATCATAAATCACCCTACTGTAAAGGCAAATTTAATTAAGAAAATTATCTCATTGAATGGTGGTACTGTGTGTACTCGTTTGGGAGTCTAGCCAGCCAGTATAAGGATGGCTGCAACCGAACGGGCTATAATGAAAATTCACCTATTTTGATTTCCTGTTCAAGCACCAGTAGTGGCTGTGGCAGTGGAGGCTCCGTCTGCCTGATCGCCTCATTAACCCATATAGACCTGGAAAGATTTATTTGGGCTATTCAAAAATAGCAGATATACAAGCTCGTAGCGCGGCACCGAGTGCCGCGCTACGAGCTTGTAGATCTGCTATTTTTAATAAATCGTGAAAATTTGTGCAAATCTTTGAATATAGTAGGCCTATGTTTTTTTAAAGCGAACATTTTAACTCAAATCTTTGCTTCATGGGGATCCCTGGAACTAAATATTTTGAGATGGGGGTCGGCGGAAAAATGATTTTGGGGGGGTCCTTGGCGTGAAAAAGTTTGAGAACCACTGATTATAGCAACATTTGTAGAATCCCCCAGAAGCAAATATTTGAGTTACAAATGTTCACTTTAAAAATACATATTTTCCAAGATTTGCAAAAACAAATCATGATTTTTTAAAAAAATGTAGATTTTTGTAGACTTTTCTACAAGCTCATAGCTTGTATATCTGCTATTTTTTGAACATCCCAAAGAAATCCAAAAAATGACACAGATGCGTACCCGGTCTTAACGGCTTAAAGAGCCATAAAGCAGTTTGACACACACACAGGATGCCAATCCATCACAGCCAGGCCCACTTCTGATGCGGAGGGGGGACGGGGGACGGGGGGGGGACCCTCAAGGGGGAAAAGGAAGGAAGGAAGGCTACAGCAGTGGCTTGTGGAGAAAATGTTCATGTCGAAGCCGAGCTGTCGTCTGGTGTGAGCCGAGGTGCCAACACCCCTGAGGCGGGAGAGCTGGATCCACATCCAGTAGCCCGACTAACACGTCCGCCACAAACTCATGAGCGAGGCAATTAGCAGGAGCCCCCTGCGGATAGCACATTCCTCCCCCAGTGATTATTCCTCTCACTCGCGCTTCCTCTCTCTCTCTCTCTCTCTCTCTACACCTCTCTTTCACTTCGACCCCCTCTTTTTCTGTGTTATCCGTATCCCTAAATGCCCATGGCTCTGCTTTAGCCGGTTCAGTGTTCCTATAATTCGGCCATGAACACATTTTTCACAGACCAAGCCGTGGTTCGTCTGTTCGAGCAGTTTATGCGGGCCTGTAATTGTTAAGCAGGCCTGTTCCTCGTTACTCTAATTACCTCCCCAGGAAAATAACATGAAATAAAATGCCATTCGGAGAGCCAATTAATGAAATTGAAACTTAATCTATAGTAGTGGAGGGGGAACCTCAGACAAAGTTTGTAATTAAATTGTCAACGTCGAATCATCACCGGAGTTTGTGCAACACAGAGCAATGCTAGTGTTTTAACATTTTGTTGGGTCTATATTGAGCTGAATTTGAATAACAAACCTGGGGGTAAATGGGAAATATGCACACTCCTTTTTCTTCTGAAATATGGTCCAGCCAAAAATAATGAGCATTGCATTGCTCAACAATAGCTGTAAAGGTACTGTAAAGCTCTGATAGGAATCCCTGATGAGATGTATGTGAAACGTTTTCAGTAGTTTGTGGCTGGCGGTGCAGAATCCTTACAAAATGTAAACTTTAAAGGGTTTCCTCGCTCACACATTCCATATCAACTCGCAGACAATTAAAAATAAGAAACACAGACATTGTGTGTTATTATTATCTTTCGTGGAGAATTCTTTGTGGATAACTTTATGAAAGTGGCCACTGCATCGTTCTCATTACTTGTATAGCAACAAAGACACACCCTATGCGTCTTTCCCCTTTCCAACTAATGAACTAACCTTCAAGCACGAGCGCCGATGTGAAATACATCCAAACACTAAACAGAAATATCTTGTAACGGTGATAAAAAAATAAACCTTTTCCATATATACAGAATAATTACTTAGTTCACAGTTCTGACTGGCTTTGAATGCAGCACACTTTTGCGACAGGTAAGGAACATCGAGGATCTGTGTCCTGGCTGGTACACATCCCAGCAGCTCAACATTCATTTTAAAGCAATGCTTTTATGAAAATTGCCTGCTATGCAAAGACCATTTGAAATAAACATGTATTTAGGAAACTTATTGTGGCTGTTTAAGGGTGTAGTACAGTGGTTCTCAAACCTTTTCATGTCACGGACCCCCAAAGTGACACTTATTTGCCCGCGGACCCCCATTTGAAAAGATATGCCAAGGCCCCCCACAATTTCTACGGCTCTAGCAGTGATTTTCACCCATTTTTAATTTCGAGGACCCCCAGTTTGACATGCATTAGACTCTGAGAGTGTACAAATGGAACCATTTGGTTCCATTTGTACATGCTCTGAGTTACAGACCCATAAGGGTCCATTTGGTTCCTAATCTATCATTTAGCTGGGGACCCCCTGGAACTCCCTCAAGGACCCCTGGGGGTCCCCGGACCCCACTTCGAGAAACACTGGTGTAGTAGATTGAGTGCTCAATTGCTGCTAATGTGTTAATGTAGTTTTCAGTGGTGTTATTATACAGATAACAAAATCACTTTGTTCTATCAATTACTCACCCCATGAAGCCATGAATTCATGGATTTGTATTTGTTTTTAATGTTCTTTCTTTTTGTATTCCTGATCCACTTTTAAAATATTTGATTAATTGAAGTAAATAGGAGGCCAAGCTTAACAAGAGCAAAACTATATTTAAGACATTAAAGTCTAACCTCCACAGTGCAGTCCACCTTGGATTACACTGCAAGAGTTGTTTGGGACCTTATACATTATTTTCAATATAGTGTTGCCTTGGCTTGGTCTCCTATTTACTTCAATTTAATTCATCAAATATTGTAATATTGGATCAGGAATGGGACTAAAACAAATCTTCCCAAATTCAAGGTTTCATGAAGTGAGTAAAATGATCGAAGAAAATCGTGAACTACCTCTTTAAGATAATAAAAAGTGAATAGACATCAGACCGACGACATCGAGTATTCTCCCGGGGTACAGGATAAAGTTAAGACATTAAAAAACTTTCAATACTTATATAGCTTCACAGTCTTTCATTTCCTGCAGAAAAAGGAGAACATTCTCACAAGATCACAGGGAATAATGATTTCACTTGACCCGATGCTATTCTGCTAGCAATACATGCGGCGCGACCAAATCCATTACACTAAAGCTCCACAACCACTCACTATGTTAATGTCACCTCCTCTGCCCCCAAACCATACAATTCAATCAGCAACACAGCACCTCCTGTCACACGCATGCATGGCTATTCTCAGGTTGGAGAGAAACGAGCGAGAAGGCGTGAGATAGTGTGCTAGAAGAAAATAAGCACAAGGGAAGGTAGAGGGTTAAAACATGGGAACTATAAATGCCAGCAGAAGCAGCAGGAGGACTGTGGTGAATGAAGGCTCGAAGCCCCCCCTCCCCCCACACCCCCTCCTTCCTTCCCAGAGTTGACTCTCTGCGATGGCAGCCCCACTCAGGAAAAAAAAACAAAGGACACCCTTCTTCTTCTTCTTCCCCTGGACCTGCATATTGTGCATGCTGTGATATTAATAAGTGTCCTTCATTATTTCCCAACGTGGGATCTTGTTAACCTCCGCACCCCACTTAATCAATCCTGAATGAAAAAAACAAATGCTGTCAAGGAACAATGTATGTCCCTACCCAGGTGCTATATGACACAGAGAGAGAGAGGGAGGGAGAGAGAGAGAGAAACAGAGAGAGAGAGAGAGAGAGAGAAAAAAACAGAGACAGAGAGAGACAAATAGAGATAGTTTATTTCAGTTTGAAACAATACCACCAAAGTCCAAATACCAAAGTCCACGTTATAATAGGTCATGACACTATCTCAGTGAACGTTAAAGGAGAATTCCGGACATTTTAAGTGTTATCTTTGATGTGTCGTTACTCACCTACCGACGTAAACAGTGGCATTGTTTATTTCCAGTTATTCCCCTGTCGTCATATTTTCAACCCCCTCCGTTGTCATAAAGCGCGTGTCATAGGGAAATTCGTCTATTATAACCGATGCAAAGTTATTTTTTTCTCTACTACTACTCATTGTGGAGTCTTATGATAGTCAAACATGCAGTGAAAGTTCCTGAGAGGCTACCGCTAATGACGAACGAGCTAACGCTAGTTGCTTGTTTCTCAACATGGCAACACCAAGTTGCCAGGTTCTGGGAGAGAAACAAGCAACTAGCGTTAGCTCGTTCGTCATTAGCGGTAGCCTCTCAGGAACTTTCACTGCATGTTTGACTATCATAAGACTCCACAATGAGTAGTAGTAGAGAAAAAAATAACTTTGCATCGGTTATAATAGACGAATTTCCCTATGACACGCGCTCCCATTATGACAACGGAGGGGGTTGAAAATATGACGACAGGGGAATAACTGGAAATAAACAATGCCACTGTTTACGTCGGTAGGTGAGTAACGACACATCAAAGATAACACTTAAAATGTCCGGAATTCTCCTTTAAGGCAAATAGAATCTTCTGGTCATGTGATTTAAATGGATTGGGGGGACGGGGAAGTGACGAAACAAAATTCGACTAAATTCTACAATTGATTTAGTCGACTAAAATGTATTCTGGTGGGGCCTTGATGGCGGCGTAAAGGCTGATTCTACACTTGGTTGCGTGCTGAAAATAGCCGATCTACAAGCTCGAGCTTGTAGATCTGCTATTTTCAGAGCGCAACACCCGAGCGCAACCAAACATAAAATAACTTGTCTTTTAGTTCTACTGGATCTCTTCTCCACTCGTCCTTCCCTAACATTTTAGCCTAGTTTATATTTGTTGACGAAATTGTCAATATGTTTAGTCTTAGTTTTAGTCGTCGTAGCTTAGTTTTGATTTAGTTTTCGACAAAATCAAGTCTGTCAAGCACCCCTATTTCTTCCCCTCTCTCCCTCGGTCCAAGTGACATGGCACGAACACCTGATTCGGATGCTATCAATGCATTGAATGGGACATTATCACCTTTTATTAGACCATTGAATGGGCGAAGTAGGCGACATACTGACCTACCCGCGATTTATCAGACCATTCATTGGGTGTTATCAAGACATACTGACCTACCAACGGAGATGACTTAAATAGTTCAGTTTCGGTTTTGGTTTTGGTTTCGGACCATGACGGAGGCGCGCAGTCTCAGGCGAACTGTCACCCCGTGAAGGACCACCGAGGGAGCTAAAGCGATAGGCGCAGAATCGTAAATATTGTTGTGGGGACTGCTCCGCCTCCAAGTAGGTCAGTAGCTCCTGATTACGCCCAATGAATGGTCTGACAAATCGCGGGTAGGTCCGTATATCGCCTACTCATCACCTACTCGCCCATTCAATGGTCTGATAAAACGTGATAATCTCCCATTCAATGCATTGATAGCATTCGAAGAAGACCTATTTTGTCAGTAGAACGTTTTCATGTGCGACTTTTCCACGAATAAAGTCTTTGGACGCCACTTTGTCGATCAACAATCTAAAGGTCTAGATTTGTTTTTGTTTTCAGGGGGGAGTGTTAATTTAACTACGGCAGTTTTTTTTATGTGAAGCACTTTTATTCATCACATTATTTGATTTGATTTGATTTGATTTTATTAAGGATCCCCATTAGCTGGTGCCATAACAACCAGCTAGTCTTCCTGGGGTCCACACAAAAAAACATACAAAAACGATTATTTCAGTGGCAAATACAAAATTATTAAATGTCAGTACTCAACACACAATACATAATGAAGCTAAAATGACATGTGAGCAAAGAAACGGAAAACAAAAAACAAAACTTAGATTAGAGCGGGCATGTATTTGTAACCTATCACATTGCTTTTGTTAAAGCCACTTTAACACAACCAAAATGTGACCAACCAAAACCAAAAGTCAGTCACTTCCATGATAGATTTTAAACGTGTGTACTTGCATGACATATTCTTGGCACGATTACATTAAATTAAAACAACATACTTCATCTTTGATTGATTATTTCAAGTGTGTGATCTCTGTCTCTCTGTAACACTTGAAAAAGGAAGTAACACGCTATGGACAAGAGACATAAATTGATGGTTGAACTGGAAGTGTGCAAACAACAAAGTCTCTTTGACCGGCCCTCCAACAGAACTCCAACCAGCACTCATCTGCCCTTCTTTCGCGTCGACCCTCTGTTTCCGGTCCGTAGTCGTTTTTTTTATCCATTAAGACAGGAAACACAACTGTGTATCATTTTTTTTTTTCTTTGAGCTATTCAAAAGTAGCAGATTTACAAGCTCATAACGCGGCACAGAGTGCCGCGCTATGAGCTTGTAGATCTGCTATTTTTGAAAAATAGTGAACATTAGTGCAAATCTTTGAATATATATATATTTTGTCAAGCGACCGTTTTTAACTCAAATCTTTGCTTCTGGGGGTCCCTGGAACAACATATTTTGTGATGGGTGTCCGTGATGGGTGTTAGGATTTACAAGACATTTGCAGAATCCCCCAAAAGCAAAGATTTGCATTAAAAATGTTTGTGAACAAATGTTCACAACTTTTCAAAAAAAATCTGATCTACAAGCTCATAGTGCGGCACTCGGTGCCGCGCTATGAGCTTGTATATGTGCTATTTTTGAATAGCCAAAGAAATCTTAAAATTACACTGCGTTCCCGGTCTTAATGGGTTAATTGGGGGTCGTTGTCCTTTGGTCCCCCCCCCATTTAGGCTATGGAGCAGTACTCACCACAGGCCCTGCCAGCATATTGCTCATGGCGCTCCAGTCCGAGCGCCAGGCCGGCGAGGCTGGTCTGGAGCATCTCAAGACTGAGGCTGGTCTGGAGAATCGTCTCCGCGAGTTCCTCAAAGGCACGCTGGACCCCGTCCTCGCACTTAGCGCTGGCCTCCATAAAAAGCATGGAGTGTTTCCTGGCGAATTCCAGGCCCTCGTTTCTGTCCACTTCACGGTCACCGTCCCGATCGATTTTGTTCCCGACCAACATTTTGACGACGTCGTTTCGCGTCGTGCCGTACGTCTCCAGTTCATGCAGCCAGTTTTCGAGTTTTGCGAAAGTGTCCCGTTTTGTGACGTCATATACGAGCATGACTCCCCGCGCGCCGCGGTAGTAGCTGGGCGCGAGCGCCCGGAAATGCTCCTGTCCGGCCGTGTCCCATACGGACAGTTTTGCTTTGTTCCCGTCGATGGTGATCGTCTTCACTTTGAGATCCACGCCTATTGTCACAGTCTGCTCTGGATCGAAGGTGTCTTCTGTGAACCTCAGAAGCAGACTGGACTTCCCCACTCCACTCTCGCCCATTGTCAGCACTTTCAGGGTTGTCGGCATGTTGGTGTCGAGGGAGGTAGATTTAGATGTCTGTTCTCTGTCTCTGTTCACAGAGACAGTCATAATAATGTGTGACAGACAGTAGAGTTGTTTATTTCAGTTTGAAACAATACCACCAAAGTCCAAATACCAAAGTCCACGTTATAATAGGTCATGACACTATGTCAGTGAACGTTAAGGCAAATAGAATCTTCTGGTCATGTGATTTAAATGGATTTGGGGGGACGGGGACGCAAGTGACGAAACAAAAAAAGCATGAACAGAGAAATGCAATAACAAATCGACAGCATTTAATAATAATTCAAACAGAATGCAACACAGTATCTAGCAGATAAAATGCTCCCTTTGTCAATAAATGGGAACAGGGTATTGAGCTTTTTAAACTTTTGTGATAATAAAATGTATGTCATTGGGATATATTGACATTATGTCATAGTATGTAGAAACATCTGTATGTTTAACATGACCTGGTGTGGACCACGGCACCACAGAAATGCAGAGAGCAAGTAACTAAAAAGGCATGAGTGAAGATTATAGGACCGTTTGCCTACTTTACCTCAACAAACTGATGGACCGACCATGCCAATCAACTGCTTTCTTGCCGGAGAGATTGTTTGGCAAGGAAAACAGAGAGATCCTATGAGAGAAACCCATAACATAACAATATATATATATATATATATATTACAAAAGTTGTTGTATTGTAAACCTCACACTTGAGAATGAAACAAAAAAGAAATGAAGTATGTTTGGTAACAATGCTACGTGACAGCAGTGTGCAAAAGCATCTTTCTATTGCATGTGTCCTAGTGATAAGGCAATAACATAATATACAGCAGCTGCACACTTAACCACTTTCTAAAGTTTCTGAGATTCTTCGAAAATACAGAAAATGTCAGCTCTACAAGCTCACATCACCTCGTGATTTGAAACGTTGTGAGTCTAGATCAGCTATTTTCACTATTTGTTATACGACAAAGTATAGGGCTTAAAGGGATATTTCACTTTCAAAAAAACTTTTGGTCATTTTATCGTCTACTCAGGCTTTAGTGACCCCCCCAGACCGTTTTTAAGTTTCTTGATTCAGTATTTCGATATTTGATATTCATTTTATCAGACACGCCCCCTTCCTATACAAACCCATTATAACTTCAAACTCCATTTTTAACATGTTAGATTCATCAAAAACACCCGTCCTTGGTTCTGGTGACTCACCCTGCCCTCCTAATACGCGAGGGGGCCGTGTTTTTTCGATAACCTTTTTCATTTATTTTTTATATTTTTTTGGGAAAATGAAAAAAATTAAATACAATAAATTTTTTTTTTTAAATAAATAAAAAAAGTAATGGAAAAAACACGGCCCCCTCACGTATTAGGAGGGCAGGGTGAGTCACCAGAACCAAGGACGAGTGTTTTTGATGAATCTAAGTTATAATGGGTTTGTATAGGAAGGGGGCGTGTCTGATAAAATGAATATCAAATATCTAAATACTGAATCAAGCAACTTAAAAATGGTCTGGGGGGGTCACTAAAGCCTGAGTAGACGATAAAATGACCAAAAGTTTTTTTGAAAGTGAAATACCCCTTTAAGTGGTGAAGGGGCAGGGGGTCACACACACACACACACACACACACACACACACACACACACACACACACACACACACACACACACACACACACACACACACACACACACACGAGAAAGAAAGGAAGAGAGCCATAAACCGGGTTAAAGGAGAATTCCGGACATTTTAAGTGTTATCTTTGATGTGTCGTTACTCACCTACCGACGTAGAAAGTGGCGTTTTTTTCCATCGATTCCCCTGTCGTCATTTTTTCAACCCCCTCCGTTTGCATAATGGGAGCGCGTGGCTTAGGGAAATTCGTCTATTATAACCGATGTAAAGTTATTTTTTTCTCTACTACTACTCATTGTAGAGTCTCATGATAGTCAAACATGCGCTGAAAGTTCCTGAGAGGCTACCGCTAATGCCGAACGAGCTAACGCTAGTTGCTTGTTTCTCTCCCAGAACCTGGCAACTTGGTGTTGCCAGGTAGAGAAACAAGCAACCAGTGTTAAATCGTTCGGCATTAGCGGTAGCCTCTCAGGAACTTTCAGCGCATGTTTGACTATCATGAGACTCTACAATGAGTAGTAGTAGAGAAAAAAATAACTTTGCATCGGTTATAATAGACGAAATCCCTAAGCCACGCGCTCCCATTATGCCAACGGAGGGGGTTGAAAAAATGACGACAGGGGAATCGATGGAAAAAAACAACGCCACTTTCTACGTCGGTAGGTGAGTAACGACACATCAAAGATAACACTTAAAATGTCCGGATTTCTCCTTTAACATTGAGAATAAACTGGAATAGAATACAATAGAACAGTAACTGGGGACTGCAGAAGGCCCCACAGACTCCGTGATGGGAGCCTCGTGAAATGTTTTCTTTGGGAGCATTCACAGTGTCTGGAGCATTATGGGGGTGTGGCTGTGGACCAGGGGGTGTGGCTGTGGACCAGGGGGTGCTATGAATTTTCAGACGTTTCTGAGACTCTTCAAGCACCAGTGTTGATTTTGACAGCACATTTTTATTCAGTTTTAGTCATAGTCTTTTGAATAAAATTCAATTTAGTTTTAGTCTTTAATGTTTTACTGTTAGTCTAGTTTTAGCTGACTAAACATCATAAGACTTCAGTCGACTAAATCTACAGTTGATTTAGTCGACTAAAATGTATTCTAGCGGGGCCTTGATGGCGGCGTAAAGGCTGATTTTACACTTGGTTGCATGCTGAAATTAGCCGATCTACAAGCTCACAACGCGTCGCAGCGCCACACGTTGTGAGCTTGTAGATCGGCTAATTTCAGAGCGCAACACCCGAGCGGAACCAAACATAAAATAACTTGTCTTTTAGTTCTACTGGATCTCTTCTCCACTAGTCCCCCCCTAACATTTTAGTCTAGTTTATATTTGTTGACGAAATTGTCAATATATTTAGTCTTAGTTTTAGTCATCATAGCTTAGTTTTTATTTAGTTTTATTTAGTTTTCGTCAGTGAAAAAAAAAATCGTCAAAGTTTTAGTCGACGAGATCAACGCTGTCAAGCACCCCCATTTCTTCCCCTCTCTCCCTCGGTCTAAGTGACATGGCACGAAGACCTATTTTGTCACTAGAACGTTTTCATGTGGGACTTTTCCACAAATAAAGTCTTTGGACGTCACTTGTCGATCAAAAATCATAAGGTCTAGATTTGTTTTTGTTTTCAGGGGTGTTAATTTAACTATGGTAGTTTTTTATGTGAAGCACTTTTATTCATCACATGATTTGATTTGATTTGATTCGATTAAGGATCCCCATTAGCTGGTGCCATAACAACCAGCTAGTCTTCCTGGGGTCCACACAAAAAAACAAAAACGATTATTTCAGTTGCAAATACAAAATTATTAAATGTCAGTACTCAACACACAATACATAATGAAGCTAAAATGACATGTGAGCAAAGAAACAGAAAACAAACATTAGATTAGAGCGGGTATGTATTTGTAACACACATTGCTTTTGTTAAAGCCACTTTAACACAACCAAAATGTGACCAACCAAAACCAATAGTCATTTACTTCCATGATACATTTTAAACGTGTGTACACATATTCTTGGCACGATTACATTAAATTAAAACAACATATTTCATCTTTGATTGATTATTTCAAGTGTGTGATCTCTGTCTCTCTGTAACACTTGAAAGAGGAAGTAACAAGCTATGGACAAGTGAAAGAAACTGATGGTTGAACTGGAAGTGTGCAAACAGCAAAGTCTCTTTGACCGGTCCTCCAACAGAACTCCAACCAGTACTTTTCTGCCCTTCTTTTGCGTCGGCCCTCTGTTTCCGGTCCGTAGTCGTTTTTAATTGGGGGGTTAATGGGGGGTCCTTTGGTCCCCCCCATTTAGATTATGGAGCAGTACCCGCCACAGGCCCTGCCAGCATGTTGCTCCCGGCTCTCCAGTCGGACCCCCTGGCCCTCGGTTTCGCTCTTCCAAAGCCCTAGGGTCTGGAGAATCTTCTCCACAAGTTCCTCAAAGGCACGTTGGACCCCGTCCTTGGTCTGGGCGCTGTCCTCGACGAAAAGCATGGAGTGTTTCCTGGCGAATTTCAGGCCCTCGTTTCTGTCCACTTCACGGCCGTCCCGATCGATTTTGTTCCCGACCAACATTTTGACGACGTCGTTTCTTGTTCCGTACGTCTCCAGTTCATTCAGCCAGTTTTCAAGTTGTGTGAAAGAGTGTCCCGTTTTGTGACGTCATATACGAGTATGACTCCCTGTGCACCGCGGTAGTAGCTGGGTGTGAGCGCTCGGAATCGCTCCTGTCCAGCCGTGTCCCATATGCCCAGTTTTGCTTTGTTCCCGTTGATGGCGATTGTCTTCACTTTGAAATCCACGCCTATTGTCACATTCTGCTTTGGATCAAAGGTGTCTTCTGTGAACCTCAGAAGTAGACTGGACTTCCCCACTCCACTCTCGCCCATTGTCAACACTTTCAGGATTGTTGGCACGTCGTCGTCCATGTTGTTGGTGTCGAGGGAGGTAGTTTTAGATGTTTGTTCACCACCTTCTTCTTCTCAGTGACAGATGTCTCTATTCACAGACAGTCATAACAATGTGTGACAGACAGTAGGGTTGAGAGAGAGAGATAAACAGAGACAGAGACAGAGAGAGAGAGAGAGAGAGAGAGAGAGAGAGAGAGAGGAGAGAGAGAGAGAGAGAGAGAGAGAGAGAGAGAGAGAGGAGAGAGAGAGAGAAGAGATGAGAGAGAGAGAGAGAGAGAGAGAGAGAGAAGGAGAGAGAGAGAGAGAGAGAGAGAGAGAGAGAGAGAGAGAGAGAGAGAGAGATGAGAGAGAGAGACGAGAGAGAGAGAGAGAGAGAGAGAGAGAGAGAGAGAGAGAGAGAGAGAGAGAGAGAGAGAGAGTCTATAGTCATAAATAGTCATGAATAAATTGCCTGGGTACAGTACAGTCTAATATGATCTGTTGAATTTGTGTATGTCACTTTCTCTGAAGTGTCAACAACTCTGCTCTGCCAGACACTTTCCTTTAACTTGTTTTTCTTATTCTCTGCTTATTTCAGCAACTCGAGTGCCAAGAGCAAATAAACGTTGTGAGCTGTGAAAAAATAAAGTCTACAAGTGGAACACTGTTGCACAAGAAGACATATTATTGCCGAGTTCCTACGACGTTTGTAATTTGGGTCTATAGTCTAGCACCAGTGGTGGAAAAAGTACTCAAATGTTTTACTTAAGTAAAAGTATCAGTACTTGCGATGTAGAAATACTCTGTTACAAGTTAAAGTACGGTATTCAAAATTAACTTGAGTGAAAGTACAAACGTATTGGTATCAAAATGTACTTAAAGTACCAAAAGAAGAAAGTTCATTCTGCAGAATGTCCCATTTCACAAGTTTTCAATAAAAATAATTTGAAAATAGCAGATCTACAAGCTCACAATGCGTTGCATTGTGAGCTTGTAGATCTGCTATTTTCAAATGGTCGAAATGTATATAGGGCTGGAGTGGTTAATGTATGTTTTGTAATAATTAATCAAAATCTACAAAGTAACTAAAGTTTACAAATAATTGTAGTGGAGTAAAAGTACAATATTTGGATCCGAGATGTAGTGGAGTAGAAGTAAAAGTACTGACAATTGGAAATACTCCAGTAAAGTAAAAAATAACTAAAAATTTTACTTAAGTACAGTACTTGAGTAAATGTACTTGGTTACTTTACACCTCTGTCTAGCACAATATTAATCAAGTATGACCAAAATGTGAAGCTTCAATATTTACATAATGCAACCGTGTGCTTAAGACGATAAATGAGGCCCGTTGTAACAGAGAGGATGAACAATAAGAGTTTCACAGAGGATGACGTTTTAATTAAAATAGTACAAAGACCTGCCATGAACATAACATTTTCCTTTAGTCACTCAAACCGGATCAATCGAAGGAGATTTGACCAAATCAGTAATTAACCCATTAAGACCGGGAAAGAATCTGTGTCATTTTTAGATTTCTTTGGCTATTCAATTTTCTTTGGCTATTTTTTGAAAAATCGTGAAAATGTGAGCAAATATTTGAATATACATATTTTCAGAGGGAACTTTTTTTTGACTCAAATCTTTGCTTCTGGGGGTCCCTATTACAACATATTTTGAGATGGGGGTCCGCGGCCAAATATGTATAATTTTGGGGGTCCTTGACATGAAAAAGTTTGAGAACCACTGATATAGAAACATACGTTCTTTTTTAAAAAACTGTAGGATTTAGAAGACATTTCTAGAATCCCCCAGAAGCAAAGATTTGAGTTACAAATGTTTGCTTTAAAAAAAATATATATATATTCAAAGATTTCAAAAAAAAAATCATGATTTTTCAAAAAAAAAATGCAGATCTACAATTAAGCTCGTAGCACTATGAGCTTGTATATCTGCTATTTTTTAATAGCCAAAGAAATCAAAAAACGACACCGATTCTATCCCGGTCTCAATGGGTTAAAATAAGTGAAGGAAAGGAGCATCGGTTCCTTCTGACTGAATACACTATGATACATCAATACTGTTGAAACCAAGCGAGGCTGCAGCCAGCTCAACCCATTCTATTTTTAGTTGTCCCCCTTGTTAAATTCAACTGTCAATGCCTTTGGAGGGGGAGATAAGAAGTGGAGTGGCCTTGCGCGGGGGAACCAGTCGAACTTATATCGATCACATCCTAGCCTTCATTTCAGCAGGATGGTTAAAAATGATTAGAGTTCCGGAACTGAAGTTAATTCCCTGGGAATTGGGTCTCTATAACAAGAGCGTGACATAATCAATGCAAATGATCTCACACCCCCATGCGCTATCAAATCAAGGTGCCCCATAGGCAGAAGCTTAATCAAGGGCTAACGGTCATTACTTGAGATTACCATTATAGTTCTCCCCAAATGGTATTCCCAATTTCTTTTGGCCTCCGCTCGGCTCAACATTTTACATCGTTAGCCATTTGAAGCCCAATACGGGGGAAGAATACGCATGAGCCTTGTTAAAAAAAGCTTATAATGGCCACTGGCAGGAGAGGTCCGCCGGAGACGGTCCACATTTCGCAGGGGGCCAGTGAGTCTGTCGCCCACGGCGATCCTCCTCCGCGCGGCCAGCTCATCGTAGAGTGGGTTGGAGGGGTTCGTCAGGATGGCTTCCAGTTTTATCCTCATCCTGTCCTCTGTGACCCACCTCCAGATTACTTACACACAACAGAAGCCTTCTTCATTGCTTGTTTTTTTTCTCCTTCTATCCCACGATTTTGCGACCCCATTTTTTCTCACCCAGTGCCAATTGTCTAAGTAATCCTGGGCACTACTCTCCCTCTGCCAACCTGGGGAGAGCTCAGAGCCGAGCTCATGCCTCCTTCAATGCATGAGAACAAACAAGCCTTCTTAAAGAAGGCTATGATCTCATTATTTCCACGGTAGGATGTAGCGCTTGCGGGACACGTTATTCCAACCAGTTCATTTCCCCTCCATCAGGCACCCCGGCAGACAAGGGAGAGGCAGTATAGAGACCAGGATTACTGCATGTTTTTTGTGAGGGTATTAACTACCCTAGGGGACACGGGGAGAACATGCAAACTCCACACAGAGTAGGCCCTTTCACCAACCCCACCTAGGGTATGGGCGCCGATGACGCGGAGGAGAGGACACGCCCCCAGCACCCACAGCGTCCCCGGCACGAATCGAACCCAGCACCTTCTAGCTGTGAGGTGACAGCGCTACCTACAGTACTGCGCCACCGTGCCCCCCCCCATTCACTAGCTTGTTGAGTTTGTTGGTGTTCCATACGCAGTTATAGGCTCTATGCACAGCAGCCATATTATCACTTCCTTCACAGGTGTTATCAATGATACTAATGAAGGCTCTGTTCCATTTAGAGTAGCACAGTGGTTCTCAGACTTTTTGATTTCCACGACCCCCATAACTCTGAGAGTTTTCTCAGAGTTACACACCCGCAAGAGGCCATTTGGAACACCCTCAAGGAACCATGAGGGTCCCTGAACCCCAATTTTAGACCCATGTGTTGCAGAGTGTTTCCAGTGAGTCAAAATGCACAATATCAGCACCCTGACTCTGTTTGACCAGAATGGAACAGAGCCTTCATTAGTATCATTGGCAACGCCTGTGAATTTTCTTCACAATATAGCTGCTGTCTATAGAGCATATTGCAGTCCATGAGCGACACCCACATCAGCCACAAAAACCAGAGGGAGCGAAAACAATGATCTGGTACCGCCCACCTATTAGAACAAACATGGGTCAATTCTCTTTCTACTGCACTGCCACCAAAGTGTGGAATGCCCTGACACTATCCCTTAAAAAAATGGGGATCGCTGGCTTCCTTCAAAATAGGCCACAATCCATCGTTCAGGAGGCCGAAGGGGAAGGTAAAATCTCACTTCTCCCATAGAAAGGCGATGGCATTCACTGCCTACACCCCCCCCCCATGCTTCACCCCCTTTCTACTCTGTACAGTACATATTATGTTTTATATTTGTTGATGATATTGTATTTTGGTGTTATTTTTAAAGAGCATTTCACCCATTTTCAACCTTATCTCCGGATAGCGGAGTGACGTCAGGACTTCGATACTCTATGGAAGAACTATGGGAGTGTCAGGATCAGTGTTGATTTTGACAGCAAATTATGATTTAGTTCTAGCCATAGTCTTCTGAATACAATTCTGTTTAGTTTTAATCACATTTTAGTCATCTGTAATGTTTTACTTTACTTCTAGTTTTAGTCGACTAAACATCATAAGATTTACTAAATCTACAGTTGATTTAGTCGACTAAAACGTATTTTTGGCGGGCCTGGATGGCGTCGAAATGGCAGATTTTCACTTAGCTGCGAGCCGGAAATAGCCGATCTACAAGCTCACAACGCGTCGCAGCGTGACGCGTTGTGAGCTTGTAGATCTGCTATTGTCGGTCTGAGACACCCGCACGTAACCATGATGACTTTTCTTAGTTCTACTGGATCTCTTCTTCACTCAACACTGGTTAGTATAAACCGCTACACCTGCCGAGCTGGCTGAACATCACATTGGCAAAATAGAGAGAGAGAGGCTTATGTTGAGTTAATGCAGTAAGCTTCTAATGATTGGTCTCAGAAACCTTTGAGACCACGCACTGGAGGAGTACAGTTTGTATTTACTTTTAAAGTGTAAGTTATGAGCCTGATGTTATTTTTGTGGCTTTCCTGCTCAGGCATCCATGCCTTTTCTTGAATGCATAGTAATCTGTTCCATCAGCCGTCATATAGCCTACAGCTTGCATTGGGTTGAGAGAGAGGGAGAGAGGGAGGAAGGGAGAGAGAGAGAGAGAGCGATTGAGAGAGGGAGGGAGAGAGGGAAAAATGGACAGCGCAGTAAACAATAATAATGGCATCTATAATAACAGTCTGCAGACGTAATCCATGGAAACCCTCGATCCACAACCGGTGGATCACGATCCATGGAAGTCTGCAAGATGAAAAAGCACAAAAAAACTCTGGGGAAGAAGTCAAGTTAGTAACATGCATTGTTGATAGGATATGAATGTGTGCAGAGGGAGAGAGAGAGAGGAAGATAGAGGAGCTATAGGTGAATCATGGATAGACTCCCAGCAGAGCTGACAGCACACTCCAAACCAAGTCAAACTTTTTTTTTTGGCTTGCTGAAATGAAGTTCTCTGATGACGTAAATATTTTATACTAGGATAAATTCGTCATGGAGATTTTGCCATTTCTGGCGACAGACGCTAGTAGTGGACAACAACATGTGTGCTATGTCTCTCCATAAATTACTGGCCATCTGGTTGTTTTTGTAGTTCCTCAGAGAGGGATTATATCCTCGGACAACCTTACTTCAAAATGGTCCATGGAACGTTGTTGGCAGATTTCAGAAATAAAATTATATAAATGACGATCACATGGGTGTCTCTGTGGTGAGGTTTGGCTAGTTAGCAAATATTGGAGGTGCACAAACTGCCGAAATTTACTTCGGAAAGGCAATGTGTTTGTTTGTTTGTTTGTTTGTTTTCTCTGTGACAGCATTATCTTCTTATTGACCTCCCGAGCTTCATTTCTGCAAGGAGTATGCTGCAGCCTTTAGCCTATAGCAGCATATAATGGCTAGTCCCAGACAAGCCTGAGCCAGCCCTATATGCTTTATCAAAAAGGAAATCTCGAGAGGTTGTCTGCCTCCCAGACAATTTTGTCAAAAGGTATACCACAGGGGGAGGTCGGGAGGAGCCTGATAGTTGAAGGTTCTGCATCCCATTCTACTCGTTTAAATTCTAGGAACAACAAGTAGGCCTAGGCTATGCAGTGGTGGTCCAAAAAGTACTCAACATTTTTACTTACGTAAAAGTATCAATACTGCAATGTAGAAATACCCTGTTACAAGTCAAAGTCCGGAATTCAAAATTGACTTAAGTAAAAGTACAAAAGTATTGGTATCAAGCTATAGTATAAAAGTAGAAAATACTCATTATGCACAATATGTCCCATTTCACAAGTTTTCAAATGTATAAAACTAGAGGTCCGGGCGCCCTGCCCCCTAAAGGGCACCCTCCCCCCTAGCCGCGCACCCCCTGGGAGTCTTGGGACCCCCACGAAACATCGCGCACCCCTTCGGACCCCCGCGAAACATCGCGGACCCCTTGGGGGTCTCGCGAAACATCGCCGACCCCTTGGGGGTCCCTGGAGACCTAGTGTGGTCTAGCTCTGAGATTAATGGAGTACACGGACATTATCACGACTGACTGTGTGCAAGGGAGAGAAAACTAAAGCGAAAGCAAAGTGCAAGAAGCAAACGAATTGTGTGTGTGCATTGCTTGATAGTCGCGCGAAACCTGGCAACCCTGTGGCTGTGTGGCTTCTCCGTTGCAGACACGCAGAGGTACAGGCGTTTTTTTCTCAACAGTACAGCGTAGGACCCGGATGAATGACACAGACACAAACGCGCATGGTAAAGCCACAGCCACGCATGCGCACCATTGCCAAATGCATAATAGGATGTATTAAAAATCTTTTGAAAATAGCTGATCTACAAGATCACAATGCGTCGCATTGCAACGCATTGTGTGGTTAACGTATGTTAATGTATGTTTTGTAATAATAATCAAAAACAAAAAAGTAACTTGTAACTAAAGTTTTCAAACAATTGTAGTGGAGTAAAAGTACAATGTTTGCCAATATTTGATGTAGTGGAGTAGAAGTAAAAGTATTGAACATTGGAAATACTCCACTAAAGTACAAATACCTCAAAATTGTACTTAAGTACAGTACTTAAGTAAATGTACTTAGTTGCCACCACTGGGCCTGTGTAGCTTAGCTTTTGAAAACTATGCAAAGATATTGTTATTGTTCTGAGCACATTATTTACAGTAAAACAGCTACGTTATGCTTTTTGTTTTTGCATGCATGCTGCGTGCTCCCATGTGTTGAAAGGCACGAATGCTGTCATAGTATTCTGTCACATTACACAAACGGGCGACTGATTTCAGGTCTATGGCTAAATGGGAATGTTTAGGCCTGTCTTTATCTATTATAGGAGCTTTCCTCTTGCTGTGTCCAAGCATCCAACGGTGTAGCATATGCACCGCACATTCCATGATGGAGCGTGTGTCTGCATGCCGCTGTTCCACATTGTTTGCTGTTAATAGGAGGTTTGGCACTCTTTACACTATTGATCTTGCAGAAATAATAAGACAATTCCAAGTAGAAGACATGTCAGCGTAATATCTTTACACACATGGT
>NC_137607.1:17209584-17374584 GCF_963280865.1 Gymnoscopelus braueri | reverse complement strand
AGTATAGTGGAATCAAAAATAAATGAAATAGAAATGGAAAAATTACTTGTTTTTGGATGGCATGTTGAAAGTGTTTCCATGTTCATAACAAAGGGTTTTGTTTTGTTGTTTATGTTTGAGTACCTGGCCGATACAGGCTCTTGTGTTGTGTTTGTTCTTTTATGAATCATTAGTTGAGAGGTAGATCAATCAGCCCAGGACACTCTTGAGTGACTGAATGAGATGGTAAAAGCTACCAGTGGATGTAGATGGAGATTCATTTCCTCCATGTGATGGACAAAATCCAATTAAAACTAAAACATACGACTGTGGACTGGCCTTTAAAGCTACAAGTTGTTATAATTATGGAGAATTGTGTATTTGGTGTAATGGACAAAGTCCACTCAAATTAAACTAAAAGATATGTGAAACTCCAAACACGTGTTTGGAGATGGATCATCCTTTCTTTGGTATGATGGACAAAATCCACCAAAAACTCAAAGATGGAGATGGATTATTCTCCCTTTGATGTGCTTGTGCACTCAAAATTCACCTGTAGTGCTATTTTATGTTGATGTGCCACTGAAAAGTTTATGGGGGAAAACATCAACTGTGTAGATGGAACTTCAGTGTTTTTTCGGTTTCAGTATTTCATGTTGCAAAGACACAAATCTGCAGCCAGTAATCAAGTGAACCTTTTCTGATGTAAGGCAATCAATGTTGCCTATACATTGCACTTAAGGGCGCTATTTTGCAGACCTTCTTTTATTTTTTTGCAATTATGTATTAAATGGTGCAAGCCTCCTTGTGTAGCAGAGTAGCCATGCCGGCAGCCCAGAAGCCTACTACTGTACATCCCTAGTAATATTGGGTTCCCGTGCATTGGTTGTTACATTGGTGCTATGCTCTGGATCGTGTTTCCCTGTAATGTGGGGGTCAAGTGGGTTGGTGCATGTAGAAGTGTGGCCTTGTACTGTATGTAGCCCATAAGTCTAAATATCTCCCATGGCCAGCAGGGATTCCACTTTGGATGAGTGGCGTATGTTCGGCTTACCATCCAGGGAGACCAGGTTTCATTTGTTATTGAGAAGGGAAGATACTCGCAATGCAATCTGCATTAAAAGCTCCCCCTCTTGATATCATAACTCTTGGGGGTTTCTGTTTTGGGGAAGGAGAGTGTTATTTTGTTTTGGTCCATGGGTCCCAAGGATTTTCTAATTGAAAAGACACGGTGCTCTTCTCTGTGGGAATCGTTTGAGCAATGGGATGGGAAGTGAAATGTGTGTCCCAGGAATCATTTGCAAACAGAAGCAATTTCATGCTGCTTTAACACTCAGGAAATCATTTTTAATTCACGAAACACAAAGCCACTCCAAAAGCACACGTTCTCAGTCGAGGACCATTTATGAACACAGAATAAACTCTTCAACACAATGTTGACAAGGACATTGTTTCGGTTCTGTATGATACGCCCAGCTAGTGCGTGATGCTTAAGTAAATACACATAATTCACAATAAATAAACGAGTGTCCTAGCCCTACGGCTTACTATAGTTTAATGATTTCAGGCACAGGATCCTCTCCTTCTAAAGAAAACACCCTTTCTGTATTCCACACATGATATACTCAGTAGGACTTGCATAGCATAGTATAGTGATGGTCCCCAGCTACACAGGAGTCAGAAAATTACAGTCTAAAGATTGTCCAGCTGAATGCAATCGGCTTTATCCTGTCGAAACCGGTGTGAGGGGGTGGTGGTGGGGGGGTGGGTGCAGCAATCATCAGAATCCTGCACACAGGGTGGGGGCCTGAATGCAGAAGTTCCCGATGCTAGTGACTCTGACACATATACTCTGTCACTCCATACAGAATGGCTTTCTGAAAAGCACAGCAAGTGGTGATTATGTGCGGTGGGAAAAGTGGGTTCAAAATGAATCTTATCCTTTACGCTGACCCCCGTGGAACTAATTCAATTTCCCACAAAAAGTGCAAGCGTCTGTCTAGCACAGCACCTGTTTGCTTGAAGTAATTTTAAGTAGGTGGATTCTCATTTGTCCAGGGCTTAGATTCAAATCCTCATGCATTGCCACATGAGACTGTGATTGTCTGTGGTGGCGGTATAGCATTAAACAGGGCCCCAGGACAATGATTTAGTCAGCAAAAACGGGTCATTCATGAAAGCCAAAGATAGGTAGAAGAATCATCGACTGCTTTTTCACATTTGGCCGGAGAGAAAGTGAGCACATAAGCATTGTTTCCAGTTGATGTTGCGAATGTAAAGAATGAAAACATTGCAGACCTGCTCTGAAAAGTAAGCTGTACGGCTTATAGTTGAGCACAACATGTTTTAACTACAAGTATGCTGCGCTTCCTTGAGCATTTCAAATATAAATAGCAGTGTAATCACTTAGTTAAAGCTAGGGTAAGTGATTGGATAAAATAAGTGTTAAATAGCTCCATATTCTGATAATACTCAGTGTTATTAATAATTGCTTTAGAGTGTTTGTTCAGTAACAAATAGTCTCCATGTCTCTCCAGCTCGATCTTTAATAAACAGAAAATGCTTTTTCAGGTCAGGATACTATTTTATCCAATCAGGATAGAGAACTCAGTCAGGATGCAGATTAAACAAGTGAAATTGGAAGTGGTGACACAAATAAATGAGCAGTCACAATTGGAACTGCAGACACCATAACAATGAAGCTGATAAATGGGTACTCGCTCCTGATTGGCTGAAATGTTGTCACCTACCTGAAATTGTATTTTCTGTTTATTGAAGAGCTGGAGAGATGAGGAGACTCCTGTTGCTGAACAAACACTCTATAGGAATTATTACTATCAGAATATAGAGCTTTAAGCTTTTAACAAAAAACTTTTAGTTTTAACCAAAAAAATATCACTTACCCTATCTTTAATAAGATAATAAATCATGTTTATTCTCCAACCTTCATTAGTGCTTCCAAATTGCTTGTAGGGAACCTTTTTCAAGTAGCCCTTGGATTTCTCTGTGAAATTCTATAATATTCTGCTTAGTGGCTTTGCAGCAATACTTTGTCTGTTACAACCTGTGTATTGGACAATGGCTTTTTGCAGTTTCTCTGTCATTACTGAGATGAGCCCTCCAACTTAGCTCATTTCCATCCGAATGTCAGCTTTGATTAATCACCCCAGCAAGAGCCCTCCACCATCTTATGCATCTGCCAAGACTCAGCACCACCGCCACACATCACAGACGCTGCGTCTCAAACTGTGAGCCGCTTCCATTGGCAGATTCATGAACGAGAAATTGCAGTGAATGTGAAACAGTTACAGTGACATGATATTGGACGAACGTCACCATAGTTTCATCAAATTAAATCGTTTCTGTGAAGCTTTCAAAGTATCTAAAAGTTTGAATTGAATTAATAGAAGCCATGATATTTTCCTTTTGATTGATTGGCATTGACTCAAAGCTGGGCCGTGTCCCAATAAATGTTCATCAAAATACAAATTGAAAATCAAACCTTATCTCAAGTTATGTTCTGAACTGCTCTGATCAGAATGCCTTGATTGACAATATCTTGATTCATGAGTGCAAAATCAATATAGATGTAGTCAGTAACCTTTATGAAATTCATTCGGGGGCTATATTTTATCCTAATGTTATTGATGGAGCTGATAATGGAGCTGATAAGGGTCGTAAATCCTGCTCTATGTTAATTAAAACTATTTGTAGTTAAACAGCTGAAAACCCAGTGTAAAAAGGATGAGAAGAAATCAAAGACAGACACAGGCTAGTTCTCAAATTAAAAAGTTGACATTGTAATACCTGGAACGCATCTGTGTCACTTTAGATTTCTTTGGCTATTCAAAAATAGCAGATATACAAGCTCATAGCGCGGCACCGAGTGCCGCGCTACGAGCTTGTAGATCTGCTATTTTTGAAAAATGTTGAAAAATTTTTTTTTATATTTTTTTCAAAAACCTGTTAAGATTTAGATTTTTTTAGAGAATCGCCTCAGGTCTTAATGGGTTAAGAGGGAGAATCAATACACGAGGCACCGTACAGCAACATATCTCTCTGACTAAACAGTCAATGATCACAATAGTTATACACAAATGAAGTTGTTATCAGCTCTGACGATGACACCTGGCCATGAGGAGCCTCGCTCGTAGGTTGAGAGAGAAGATGACAAGCTGATGGTGTGACAGTATATCTTGGACATACAGCGTCCAAATGTCTCAAACAACACGTTGACCTCGGCTCTGACCGGCGTCGCTGGAGGTGTTGTTGCTTTGTCATAGATGGTCTACTTAACTCTAATGAGATGTTATTGTATTCCTCCAGAGATAATCAGTGACCTCGGAGGGCCTGTGCTCTGTACAGCTCAAAACACAGGAAAGGAGAGAACTAATACTAGGATTAGTTCCGTACAACCTCGAACCTCACAACAAGTTTGAGGATTGGAAGGCAGATTTAACACATCTATCAGTTATCAAGCAGAATGCTTTGCATGCAATATCCTAAACCACCGTTAATAGAAAAGGAACGTTATAAACCACAACAGTGGATTATGCGGATATATCAAATCCTTAAAGGTAGGGTAAGTGATTTGCTTTCGTTAAAATAAGTGTTAAAAGGCTGTATATTCTGATAGTACTCATTGCTATAGAGTGTTTGTTCAGTAAAAGGAGTCTCCTTGTCTCTCCAGCTCTTTATTAAACAGAAAATGCATTTTCGTTTCAGTTTCAGTTTCATTTCCAATTTTATCCAACCAGGACAGAGAACTCAATCAGGATACAGATTAAACAAGTGAAATTGGAAGTGATGACACTAAGAAATGAGCAGGCAAAATTGGAACTGGAACACTATACAAATTAAGCTTAAACATGGGTACTTTCTCCTGATTGGCTGAGATTTTGACACCTACCGAAAAAAATATTTTCTGTTTATTAAAGAGCTGGAGAGACAGGGAGACATCTGTTACTGAAAAAACACTCTATAGCAATGATTACTATCAGAATATAGTGTTTTAACCTTTTAACAAAATACTTTTTGTTTTAATCAAAGGAATATCACTTACCCTACCTTTAAAATGATTTGTTTATAAATTACCTTCCATTTATGTGTGTGTACATGATGATGATGATCAAGTAGTGACACCATTTTAGCAATTCTGAGTCTGACTGCAATGAGAAAGTTTGTTCCACAGTTTGGGAGCCAGGAGGGAGAAGAGTCTGGGACGTGTGGAGTGTTGTTGTCCCGGGTGTAGTTATATTCTGATAGCTACCTGTAATGGTTCTGAATCAGAAAGTGTACTAGAAGTTCTCCTCGGGAAATTCCCATGGAAGCTCACATGTTCCCATTCACACTACCTTTATCAGCTCTGTCACACCGAAGCAGTTCTACAAGACTTTGTACAAGTTATGTCCGACGCGTTAATCCATTAAGACCGATCTGTGTAATTTTTTAGATTTCTTTGGCTATTCAAAAATAGCAGATCTACAAGCTCATAGCGCGGCTACGAGCTTGTAGACCTGCTATTATTTTGTTTTAATCGTGAACATTTGTGCAAATATTTGAATATATATATTTTTTAAAGCATAACTGTTTAAAACAAAATAAACTTATATTGCTATGATATCCGTGGTATAACTATTTCATGTCAAGGACCCCCCAAAATGTATGTATAAATGACCCCCCCCCCCCCATCTTAAAATACTTTGTTCCAGGGACATACCCCCAGGGAATAGATGTATTCAATGATTTGCACTCATTTTCACGATTTATTTTCAAAAATAGTAGATCTACAAGCTCATAGTGCGGCACTCGCACTATGAGCTTGTAGATCTGCTATTTTTGAATAGCCAAAGAAATCAAAAAATTGCACAGATGCGTCCCCCGGTCTTGATGGGTTAAAAGAGCAAGAAGGGAAGTGGCAATTATGAATGAAGATAGGTGTAGCACCTTCGATGGTAATTGTAATTGTGGGAAGTAATCGCAGTAGACTCCCACAGATGGTGTGATAGAGTGGAAGCTGACTGACTGAGAAAATCTCTTGGCCAAGTTCCTGGATTTCCCCCCATTTTAATCACTTTAGACCTCAGCCACAGTTCACTTACAGCCATGCAAGAGTAACCGCTGTCATAAAGTCATTAAAATACATAGCATGCACCGACATACTTAAAACACAACTTGAAATCTAACTGGTATGTATAACCATAGAACAGGTAGTAGTGGGAATATATAGTGGCAGATGTCAAGAGGCAATTATGAATGAGATTGCTTAATACATTTCCTAGTGATTGTAAATGAGGAGGTGATTGCAGATTCTCACAGATGACTGGAAAATGACTGGTTGAGAGGTTCCTGGGTTTATTCTATTTAACCACATGAAACCCTAGTGTCCCTATTCAGAGCAAGTCATACTAGGCAACAAAGGTGGAAAAAGTACTTGCATTTTTTACTTAAGTAAAAGTATCAATACTGCAATGTAGAAATACTCTGTTACAAGTAAAAGTCCGGAATTCTAAATTGACTTGAGTAAAAGTACAAAAGTATTGGCGTCAAAATGTACTTAAAGTACCAAAAGTAAAAGTACTCAGTCATTATAGAATGTCCCAATTCACAAGTTTTTACAAGTTTTCAAAACAGCATGTTTTGAAAATAGCAGATCTACAAGCTCACAATGCGTTGTAGATTGTCTATTTTCAAATGTATAATAGGGCTGAAGTGGTTATCGTATGTTTTGTAATAATAATTATAATTTACAAAGTAACCAGTAACTAAAGTTTTAAAATAATTGTAGTGGAGTGAAAGTACAATATTTGCCTCTGAGATGTAGTGGAGTAGAAGTAGAAGTACTGAACATTGGACATACTCTGGTTAAGTCAAAATACCTCAAAATTGTACTTAAGTACAGTAGATGTACTTAAGTACAGTAGATGTACTTAGTTACTTTACACCACTGATAGGCAAACATTCAACAAAACAGAGGAACATTCAGTGGAACTGTGGCCTTTCACAGGGAAGCACTCCGGCAATCAATTAAGGCTTTATGTAAATAGCGAAGTGCTGCATACATGCTTAAGGATGGCTTGGTCCACAGCACATTTCCAGGCTATGGTGGGAGTGGGGAATTAATTACCTGCCCCTTCCTGCATTAAGGAAAGCAATTCGTCCCTTACCTTTATTGCCTATGATGAAAGACCACAACAGAGCATGAGTTTAAGTTAGCGGTTCATTTATTTTTCTGGTATATAGGTATAGTCAGTCCTATTGTACGGAATATATAGGAGATACGTTTTTGACCTGCAAACCTTTTGTGTGTGTGTGTGTGTGTGTGTGTGTGTGTGTGTGTGTGTGTGTGTGTGTGTGTGTGTGTGTGTGTGTGTGTGTGTGTGTGTGTGTGTGTGTGTGTGTGTGTGTGTGTGTGTGTGTGTGTGTGTGTGTGTGTGTGTGTGTGTGTGTGTGTGTGTGTGTGTGTGTGTGTGTGTGAGCAACTGTCTCTACTCTTTATTCCTCTCTGTCAGAACACATCACTGGTGGCTGTGACATCAAATCTTTTAAAGAAGAAAACCACAACAAATAAAAGGCTTCTGCTGTCACTTTCCTGACATATTTGTATTCTATACATTTTTATTTAATTGCGAACGCCCGCACAAGTGGAGCTTACTATGAAACCGTGCTCGGGTTGTGTCTCTGTGTCTCTGTGTGTGTCTCTGTGTGTGTCTCCGTGTGCACTACCTGCGTGCAGCTCCTCTGAGATAAGTAAATGTCCAATTTAGACGTACCATACATCAAATGAAAGGTCTTTGAAAACTGAACACACCTGTCAAGGTTGCGTTTAAGCCCACCCCTTCCCCCGGAAGCCACTCCTAAAAGGCTCCTAAAAACTCCCCATTGAAACCCCATGTTAAATGAAAAGTGCCCGAATCGCTCCGAAACTTTTTCTACCCCCCCTAAGTGGGGGTCTACGAACAAATACTTCGGGCTCGGATTTTGGCTCCGCCCCCCGGAAGTGGGTGAAACAGGCACTTCAAACACTTTGTTGAATTGTTCAAAAACATTCAAAGTTTTTTTTTTGTGAATTTGTATTTTTCTAAGATGCTCCTTTTTTTTTATTGGTTACTTAAAAAAAAAAAAAAAATCATATTTTTTTCAGTCAGGGAGTCCGGCAGCACTCTGCTGTCTCGGCAGGACATTTACAAGAGCAGGTGTTTGAGCAGGGCAAAAATAATTATGGAGGACACACATCATCCTAGCAACGACGAACTGTTTGTGATGATGCCAAATGGGAAGCGCCTGAGATACCTCACAGCAATGGACTCACGGCTTATAGAAGTAATTGATTACAATGGGAATTTGACCGGACTTTACACTTGATTTTATTACCTTAGTAATCATTGTCATACAGTAGGCCTACATACTTTATGCTTTCAGTTGCTAGTTTAAAGTCTTCTTTCTATTATATGCGTTTTTTTGGTCCCATTAATTTTAAAATTGATAATAAAGTAGGGTATGCTACTAGAGTTTCTACTAGTTAATGTTGCCATTAACCCATTAAGACCTGAGGCCAATTCTACAAATGCCTTCTAAATCAGTAGTTACCCCCAAATTGATATATACTAGACCTCTGCCCGTCGGACACACCGGCCTACTTGAGAACGATGCAAGTTGGGAACGATGAAAGTAGGGAATGCATGCCCCGCCCTGTTATGCAATACCTGTTATTCCTGTTGTCATAGCACCCGTTTGTCTGTCTGTGTCCCTTTTGTGCCCATGGAAACCTTTACCATTAAATGACAATTCAACCATTTGGTTGAGCATGTTTTTTTAGATAGGAATAAAATCATACTAATACATAAATATAATGAAATAACATTATATGTATTATATTAACAACACTGAATTAGCAAAAGCCCTATTTATCCATAGCAAATAGTACATTTTAATTACTTTAGTTTAGCTTCACTACTTACCATAAAGTGACAAACAACCCGTTTGGTAGAGCATGTTTTCAGAAAATTATTAGACCATTATTAGATTTTTTTTTATTGTATCAAGCTACATAATCAGGTTCAGTAACACCTCTGAGATGATAATATGACAAAAAAAAAAATCTTACCTCTGAAATTTCAACCAAAAAAATCCCACCTTTCAGGAGTGGATTAATTGATTTTCACTTCCTAAAAAGTGGCTACCTGAGAATCCATGTGACTGGGAAACAGTGACATCTGGTGGACCTTTTTTTGCCATAACATACCTCAACCAAATGGTAGAAAGGGCTCAATCAGGTTGAGTTAAGTTCAGCAATGTTGTCAATGAGAAATAGTGACTTAAAATGTGCTCTACCAATTGGTTGAGCAGACTGTTAAAGGGATGGGTAAATTGCTTTATTTGTAGAGGTTGTGGTTGTCATACTTGTGTGTGCAGTTTGTCATTAAATGCTGCTGAATTTACCCGAACAACTGAGTCAACGTTAGCTTCACAGAACTGTGTGGTTAATAATTGATGTACATTCCAATTTATGTAAATCAGCATTTTCTCCAGGGACCATTTTTGGCTTGACATTTCCAATCAATGTGTGCTTAAAAATGCATTAAAATGCAGCAATAATGTGTACTTTGACAAAAAAATGAATTCATAAATAAATAACTGCACAATAACATGCACTGTGTTGGATTACCTATTTCAAGAAAGTCTCTGCTCTGAATTTTATTTCAAACTTCCTCGGTCAACAAACAAACCATGTATGTTTTGTAATTATGGTTTAAAGGGATAGTTCACCCAAAAAACATATTTTTTCTATCGATCATTAGTCACCCTATGGAGACTTGTATTCATGAATATGTTTTAGTTTTTGTCGCATTCCTAAGCAAATAATTTGATGACTAGCGAACCGGTTGGCAGCGGTTCCGGTAGGAGACACAAAGGAGACTCTTTGTGTCTCCTACCGGAACCACTGCCGGTCAACAAATTACTGGCTTAGGAATGCGACAAAAATTTAAAAATATCCATGAATTCAAGTCTCCATGCGGTGACTAATCGATAGAAAAAAAGTCATTTTGGGTGAACTATCCCTTTAACGTGAGTTAGTCTTTCAACAAGACAAACATGCCCCCTGCTTTTTCTCTCTCCCTCAAATCTCTTCACAGTAAATAGCCAATCTCCAAGCTCACGGTGTGGCACTTTGCAACACTTTGTGAGCTTGTAGATTTGCCTTTTGTTTTTGTTGCAGAATGTTGGCCTATGATGACATGCCCATCCATACTCTAAAGTTTCAAAGTTTTATTTTGTACTGTAGTGACAGCACTAGTGATGCCATAGTTTGTAGACATTAGTGTTCTGGGGCTTCAATGTGATGTAATACCATGGGGTCCAGCAGTCTGACCTCATGATAGACATTACATATTCATCCGTCTATTATCCCACACATATAGGCTACTATGAGCCAATTTCCTCTAGAGGTATTTTAATCCATCAAGACCGGGAACGCATCTGTGTCATTTTTAGATTTCTTTGGCTATTCAAAAATAGCAGATCTACAAGCTCATAGCGCGGCACCGAGTGCCGCGCTATGAGCTTGTAGATCTTCTATTTTTGAAAAATCGTGAAAATGTGTGCAAATCTTTGAATGTATACTGTATTTCAACATTTGTAACTCAAATCTTTGCTTCTGGGGGATTCTACAAATGTCTTCTAAATTCTAAAAGTAAAAAAACTTATGTTGCTATAATATCAATGGTTCTTTTTTTTCATGTCAAGGACCCCCCAAATTATATGTATTTGGCCACGGACCCCCATCTCAAGATATGTTGTTCCAGGGACCCCCCCAGAAGCAAATATTTGATTTAAAAATGAAGAAAAATATATATACATTCAATGGTTTGCACACATTTTCACGATCTTTCGAATAGCCAAAGAATAGCCAAAGAAATCTTAAAATGACACAGATGCGTTCCCGGCCTTAATGGTTTAAAATGTACTGAATAAAAATGTTTTCTTCAATCAAATGGTTTGCCAAGAAGATCATCCCTTGTGTTTTGATGGCAGAAAAGAGAACAAAATTTGAATTTCCCCTGTAGCAATGGAATGGAAAGTATTCACTGGTATGTGTGTGCAGTGGGACCTGCGCTGTCAGCCCTGGTATCAAAAGAGAAGGGTCATCCTCGGATGCTGCATTCACAGAGCGGCGACAAAGTTACAAATTGGCCACGCGTGGCCAGACACACGCTGCTGTCGAGTCACCGTCCAAGTGTTGCTCATGCCACACTGCATAAATGAAAAAGTGTTAAATACTACAGGGAACTGGTAAACACTATTTAGCATTTGTATGTTTTTTTCCCATTTATGGAACGGAACAAGATGGGGACCAGTCGTGGAAGAAGTACTCAGATAGTTTACTTAAGTAAAAGTAGCAGTACCATAATATAAAAATACTCTGTTGCAAGTGAAAGGCCTGTGTTCAAAATGTTACTTGGGTAAAAGTGCTAAAGTATTGCTATCAAAATATACTTAAAGTGCCAAAAGTAAAAGTACTCAAATGTCGCGATGCGACGTGTTGTGAGCTTGTAGATCAGCTATTTTCAAAAAGCCTATGTATAAAATAGGGCTTAAAGTGGTTAATGTATGTGTTATATCATACTTTATATCTGAAAAGTAACTAGTAACTAAACTTTTCAAATAATTGTAGTGGAGTAAAAGAACAATATTTGCCTCTGAGCTGCAGTGGAGTAGAAGTAAAAGTATTGAAAATGGGAAATACTCCAGTAAAATAAAAAATCCTCAAAAATGTACTTTTATGTTACTTTACACCACTGATGGGGACTGTGAAATGGGAACAAAAGACTACAAAATGTAATACAAGTAGCACAATATACAAAAGAAATCCAAGAAAAAAAGAATACCTACAATCCCTCCCACCCTTACTGTTCAGTGATATAACATAACATAGCCAAGTGAAATGTTGCAAAAGGACACTTAAATATCAAAGATAATGGTAGACAGTCGACCACACGGTGTCCTGTCCATCAAGTGTTACTATTCAAGTAACGAACAAGGGGCAGGCAGCCAAACCATCAAATTGTTTCTCTTTATTTTTTAAGGAATACCTTATTCTTTGGAGGGTAAAGTGTGCTAGTCATTTCATTGAGCCACCGTTTAAATGTATTAGGAGCCTCTTTCTTTTTCCAATGTGTCAAAATAATTATTTCAGCAGCGATCACAGAAGTTGCCGCTGTGCTCCCTTTCAACAGAGAAATCGAATCTGATTCCCAGAATAGTTAGAACAGGATTGGAATCAATATGAATACTCAAAATATCTGAGAATGTCTCAGAAACAAAAACACATTGATTGATGTTTCACAGCAGGGGTGGGCAACTTTGATGATGGGCAGGGCCACTATATTTTCACACTCACTCCAGAGGCTCCACATTGCATATTACTGTCGGGCAGACAGACACGTCTTATCTCCGTATTTTAACTTTTTTCGTAAATTAATGTCGTACTTCGCCATTCTGTCACACAAAAGTAGCAAAAATAGTGGATCTATAAGCTCAAAATGCATCGCACTGTGACGCATTTTGAGCTTGTAGATCTGCATTTTTTTGGTGCTATTTTTTTTATTAGAATCCTGAAAAGTTACATTTTTATTTCATTTCAAATGCATTTAGTTATGCTTATGTTAACTTTATGAACTTAAGTACAAAAACATTGGACATAAAAAAGACAATAGAATTTTAATACTAGTCATGAAGCTATTAATATAGACTGAAGTAATTAAAGCGGGTCATGTTTGCATGTTTGGAATTGTAACAGCTGAAATCAATAACTATCAGTATTCCGATATTAACCTGCGGGCCGCATTAAGTGAAGGTGGGGGCCGCAAGTGGCCCCCGGGCCGCCAGTTGCCCATTTATGTTTCACAGCATCATCGGAGGCCGCCTCATCTCTCTTCCATATTTTGTGCAAAGTTGATTGTAATATAACCACCTATTATAACCAGTCGTGTCGTGTCTTCTTTTTACACATACCTTTTTATAACTCTCACCTTTATAATTATATTTTGCCAAGGTTCTGGTTCCGAACGGTAGCTTGGGTTAATTATTGCATCATTGCATATAATTCCTAATCTATCAGTATCAATACTGCAATGTAAAAGTACTCGATTACAGGTAAAAGTCCAGAATTCAAAATGTATTTTATATATTTAACAATATCTAAAAGTACAAAGGTATTGGTATCATATACTTAAAGTACCAAAAGTAAAAGTACTAAAAGATCTACAAGCTCACAATGCGTCGCGATGCGACGCGTTGTGAGCTTGTAAATCGGCTATTTTCAAATAGCCTAGGTATAAAATAAGGCTAAAGTGGTTAATGTATGTTTTATAATGTAATAATTTATACCTGCAAAATAACTTACGGTAACTAAAGTTTTCAAATAGTAAAAGTACAATATTTGCCTCTGAGATGTAGTGGAGTAGAAGTAAACGTATAGACAATTGAAAATACTTTCAGTAAAGTAAAAGTAGGCTACCTCAAAATTGTATCATCATGTAACATCATCATGTTGCTAGCTTCCGTGGATAATTACTTGTCACCTGCTGCTTTGTCAGGTGTCAACGCAGCATAATCCTATACGTTTTCTATTTGGTGCTACTGTACCTGTTTGCAATGTGATGCCGGATTAGGTCTTTAAATACAACAGACTCACCTGAGATAAGTCCGACCCAGGAGAGAAGGTCCTGACAGAGGGCTGTATCAGTATGATGTGATATGTCATACGGATTGACAGGGCAAAGCTTCTTTCTGCAGTCTGCGCACAAATATCTACAGCCTGGGATAACGGTGTCTTAAGTGATATGCCACCACGCTATAGGAAGATACATTGGAATTCATAGTAAAATAGTGGTCTCATTTCTTTAGGGGTGCAATGTATACGTAATGCTGTGATGTGTATTCTGACCCTCATAAATCATTCCCACTGTGCTATTCTCTTTGGACTCTGATGACACCGGATGTTTCTCCCTCCCTCCCTCCCTCTCTCTCACACACACACACTCACACACACACACGCGCACACACACACACACAGTGGTGGTAAGTAACTAAGTACATGTACTCAAGTGCTACTGTAGCCTACTTAAGTGGATTTTTTACTTTACTGGAGTATTTTCCTTTTTCAATACTTTAACTTCTACTCCACTACATCTCAGAGAAACATATTGTCCTTTTACTCCACTACAATTATTTGAACTTTAGTTACTGGTTACTTTGTAGATTATAATTATTACTACAAAACATGCATTAACCACTTCAGCCCTATGCATACTTAGGCTATTTGAAAATAGCCGATCTACAAGCTCACAACACTTCGCTTTGTGAGCTTGTACTTTTACTATTTTGAATAGAATAGAATTTTGAATTCCAGACTTTTACTTGTAACAGAGTATTTCTACATTGTGGTATTGGTACTTTTACTTAAGTACAAAACGTGAGTACTTCTTCTACCACTGCACGCACGCACGCACGCACGCACGCACACGCACACGCACACGCACACACGTAGTGCTTGAAATCTGTGGGGGCTCGATATAGTTGAAGGTTGATTCGGCCGGTAGTATTTGCTCATTACGCCCAAACAGTCATTCATCTGTGTTGAGATGGTGATGATTAAATGTCATGTGGATTACGTGGATTTCCACTCTGAAGCACCATAATGTGTCAGAGCCATAACTCCTATGCAGTATATTGAACACTTTTATGTTTTGAAAGTACAAACGTGATGCCATGTGTCCCTAATTAATAATTTTTTACATATTTAATTAACCTCATGTCCATCACAAGCAGGCCAAGACGTTTCCTCTGTATGATTTGGTGTAATTCTAGTGGGTAAATGCCAGTGGTGGAAAAGGTACTCAAAGGTTTTACTCAAGTAAAGGTATCAATACTGCAATGTAGAAGGTCTCTGTTACAAGTAAGTCTGTAATACAACATTTACGTGAAAGTACAAAAGTATTGGTATCGAAATGTACTTACAGTACTACAAGTAAAAGTAGGCTACTAAGATGTTTGAAAATAGCAGACCTACAAGATCACAACACTTGTGAGCTTGTAGATCGGCTATTTTCAAATAGCCTATGTATAAAATAGGGCTGAAGTGGGTAATGTATGTTTCATAACGTAATCATTTATATCTGCAGTAACTAGTAACTAAGTTTTCAAATAATTGTAGTGGAGTACAAGTACAATATTTGTCTCTGAGATGTAGCGGAGTAGAAGTAAAAGTATAGACAATTGGAAATACTCCAGTAAAGTAAAAGTACCTCAGAGTTGTACTTAAGTACAGTACTTGAGTAAATGTACTTAGTTACTTTACACCACTGGTAAATGCTGTGAGTTTCATTATCCATGTGAGATATATTAGATTCCAAATTCCCATTATTAATAACATTCTCTATGCAAGATTTAGAGGCCACTTACACACACATTATTAAAATATCCTCATTTGCATCTCTGTAATTGCCGACATCTGCAATAATTGTACAGTACAGCAATTGTACAACCGTAACTGCGAAATGCAAAAGACATTAACCCATTGAGACCAGGAACGCATCTGTGTCATTTTAAGATTTATTTTCTATTTTTTAATCGTGAAAATGTGTGCAAATCTTTGAATATATTATTTTTCAACACGATAAAGTTTAACTCAAATCTTTGCTTCTGGGGGGGGTCCCTGGAACAAAATATTTCGAGATGGGGGTCCTTGACCTTAAAAGAGTTTGAGAACCACTCATATTATAGCGAGTTAGGATTTCTAGAATCCCCCAGAAGCAAAGATTTGAGTTAAAAATATTCGCTTTAAAAAAATATATTTTCAAAGATTTGCTAAAAAAAAATCACAATTTTTCAAAAATAGCTAAAGAAAATAAAAGTGACACAGATGCGTTCCCGGTCTAAGTGGGTTAAATTATAACTGCACACTCACATTAAGATTCAGGTTACAAGGGCAGAGACAAGGAAAAATAGCCCCATGCCAGGTCCTCTGATCCAGATGAATTGTCACAGCTGGGAACGGGAAGTGAGTTTAGCTGAGAGTTCTGTTTATGCTTTCCAGGTGGTGTCATACTCCCCAGGTGGTGTGTGTGTGTGTGTGTGTGTGTGTGTGTGTGTGTGTGTGTGTGTGTGTGTGTGTGTGTGTGTGTGTGTGTGTGTGTGTGTGTGTGTGTGTGTGTGTGTGTGTGTGTGTGTGTGTGTGTGTGTGTGTGTGTGTGTGTGTGTGTGTGTGTGTGTGTGTGTGTGTGTGTGTGTGTGCGTACGTGTGCGTGTGCACGCGTGCGTCTGCATGCCACACTATGTACACACATGCACAATGTGTGAGTGTTCAGTACACATACATTGCACACAAGTGTGTGTATGTACACGTGAGAGTGTGGAATCATATGTGCATTCATGTGCATTGAATGCATGCCCAGATGTGTGCATGTGCACCGTATGTACTGTATGTGATTATATGTACAGCAGTGTGCCAGAGGGTTCACCTGCGTGCGTGTGTGTGTGTGTTTTACTCCACAACCGGTAACTCTCTGGGGGTGGAGGTGAAGGTGGGAGTTGTGGTGGAGGTGGAGGTGGTGTAGAATGAAACACTGCCTGCAGCCATTAGTCCAGCAGTGGGTACACCTGCAGTTTGTAAAGTACCCCACAAATCCTGAGTGGTAACTTAAATGGGATGATTTTTTTTTTGTTGAAATAACTGTTAAAGAGCTCTATATTCTGATAGAATGTTGCTGTACTGTAGAGTGTTTGTTCAGTAACAGGGCTCTGCCAGTCCAGTTCTTTTGTAAACAGAAAATACATTCTCAGGTTGGGATACCGATTGGATCCAACCAGGAGAGAGAACGCGTACAGGATATTAGGATAAACAAGTTAAATTGAAAGTGATGAAACAGAAAAATCCCTTACACCCAGTGGCGTATTCACTGTAGAGGCAAGGGTGGCGGCTGCCACCCCAAGTGCGATCTCGCCTCCCCTAGAAAAACACTGACTGAAAAAAAACGAGAAAAAAAATACACTAACCCCGACAACTATAGTGGGCAGCGGGCTGCTGAGGTCCATTGATGCTCCTCGTCCATTCACGGGCAAGCAGGCAGCCAATCACCACCGTATCCATTCAGTAGAGCGACCAGTTTTGTAGTGTTGTTGTTGTTTTTTTGTGGGAGACACACATTTCGCCTCCCCAAAATGTAATAGGCTCTATATGTACAGCAACCATATTGGGAATGAATTGGGCCCCTTCCTTACTACTTCCTTCACAGGTGTTACCAATAATACTAATTAAGGCTCTGTTCCATTTGGTGTGGCATAGTGGTTGTCTTATTTTCAAGGACCCCCCATAACTCTGAGAGTGTACGAATGGAACCAAATGGACCCATAAGGGTCCATTTGGTTCCATTTGTACACTCTCAGAGTTACACAGCCACCATAAGGGGCCATTTGGGAACCAAAATGGAGTGTTTCTAGTGAGCCAACATGCACTATATCAGCACCCTGACCAGAATGGAACAGAGCCTTCACTAGTATCATTGGTAACACCTGTGAAGGAAGTAAGAATTTCTTTCCAATATGGCTGCTGTGCATAGAGCCTATTCCTGGAAACGCCACTGCTTACACCCCCTGTGCAAATGTTGCATTTGTACACTCTCAGATATTATTGTGTAGATGTTATTGTGTAGATTACCAGATATCTACACATAGATGTTCAGTGGGAACAGATTAGCTAACACCTCCTCTCACTTTTGCCACGGCGGAGGTGACTCTAACATGATTAGCCATTTCGGAGACTAATATATGCTCTTATGTCATTACAAGATACCATAATAGAGATTAAGACGATAAGTGCAGTCATTATGTGATAATATGATATCAAAAGTGGCGTCTGTCCCAAACTACTTCACACAGTCCAGTCAGTCGATTATTTATTTTTTTAAACTATATTTGTTAGTCAGTATACAGTACGTAGAGTACACAGAAATGCCTCATTTGTTTGGTCTAAAATAACAAACATTGCTGAGCCCCTATGTTGACAAAGGCTAGCAAAGACGACAAATAAACACAATTTACTGCCAGGTGTGACATTTAGATACCACGGCAGAGAGGTGAGGTGAGAGGTGATTTGCATTTGCAAAACTTATTACCAGCATTAAATGTTGTAAAGAATTGTGTCATCTTCAATTGACTTTTTTTCTATCACTGAGCAACAGAAGTTAGATGATTTACAGTAGGCTGCGATTTCAATAATCAACTCAGTGGCCTTGTGGTTAGGGTGCCCGCCCTGAGATTGGGAGTTCAGGGTTCGATCCATATAGACAGTAAAAAAGTATGGACAGCGTTACACCCATAGACTCTACAGACCGTTAAATGAAGCCTATCTTTCAACGATTTCAAATCCGCCATCTTTCTATATCCTATGCACACGGAAATGAATGCTATTGGTTGGGACCAGAGCGGGGGTGGGGAATGAATGCTATTGGTTGTGTGGATTGTCAATCAAATCATCACAAGGTAGCCACGCCCCTCCTACAGCATACACTACTTTATCATATTTTTTTAAATAAATGGGGCCATAATTTACCAAAACGCATATCATGGTGATTGAAAGAAGACTTTAAAGGTTTAATGACATTCACTTTTACACCACATTCAAAGTCTTTGTCCTGGTCCTTCAAAAGTGTACAAAAAGTTTTAAGTGAAAATTCCATTCCAGTGATCCATGGCAGGTGTTTTTCTCTCACATTTCTAAAGCCTTTTCAACTGCAATGAAAAAAGAAATCTTTGCCTGCGGGTGTCGCTGGTGAGGGATTTTGCCTGTCAATCATCGCCTTTGCTCCGCCCCCCCCAAAGGAAAGGATAGGGGAGGGGAGGGGCGAGGAGGAGAGTGGGCGGGATTAATTGACTGTGACCTCACTGTCGAAGGGCCAAGCTCAGATTACTTTTCAGCCTAATTATTCAGAAAACCCCAGACCACAGAAAATCCACTGAATGTTCTAAGTTCAGGTTTTTTGGGTGTAATTGAGGTCATACAACCCCAAATAAAACATTGAAAATAAAAAAAGGGAAAATGAATGTCATGATACCTTTAAACTAACGACATGGAAGCATATAGTATTTATGACAATGTGTATTAAGGTAATAAAATAAAATACATTTCGGCAAAAACCCATCCTCTTTAATGGAGCCTAATTGCTTGACACAAGCAGGGGTAAAACAGTGAGACTACAGGCCATTCATATGAACTGTCTCTTCCTATATAGCCTCAATTTACAACTCGGAAGCTGACCCCTTGGTTCGAACCCCCGGCCGGGTAATACCAAAGACTATAATAATGGGACCCAATGGAACCCAACAACTAGCATGTCACAGGTATGCTAGCGTCATGTCCAGGGGGGTGTACTTGCACATCAAACCACTACATGATATCAATATACTGTATACAAGGTTGCAGAGCTTCATGGAGAGACGGCGGTAATGGTGTAATCATTGTTTCCAGCAGGAAAACTGTCCTCCCAGCTGTGCAACGAATTGGTCAGAGCACTGAGAAACTAGATTGGATCTAAATAGTTCCAATCTTATGGTTTGATAACAGCAACACTGCACTATGGCTCTGCATCTCTGCACAATCACAGGGCCAAGAGAACCACTCTTCATATAGTTTTGATCTTTTTAACCCATTTAGACCGGGAACGCATCTGTGTAATTTTTTAGATTGCTTTGGGCTATTCAAAAATAGCAGATCTACAAGCTTGTAGATCTGCTATTTTTTTGGAAAAATCGTGAACATTTTTAACTAAAATTTTGCTTCTGGGGGATTCTACAAATGTCTTATTTTTTTTTTGAAAAAAACGTATATTGCTATAATATCAACTTTTTCATGTCAAGGACCCCCAAAATATGTATTTGGCCGCGGACCTCCATCTGAAAATATTTTGTTCCAGGGACCCCCAGAAGCAAAGATTTTAGTTAAAAATGAATATATATATTCAAAGATTTGCAAAAAAATTCACAACTTTTTTTTCCAAAAATAGCAGATCTACAAGCTCATAGCGCGGCACCGAGATGCTTGTATATCTGCTATTTTTAAATAGCCCAAAGAAATCTAAAGTGACACAGATGCGTTCCCGGTGTTTAATGGGTTAAATGCTCCCCTATAGAGCGTCGCAGTTCCCGCCCACTTCCTGTTTTTTTTGGTGCCGGAAGAAAAAACTCAATGCATTTTTCCATTGACATTTCCAAAAATATTTATATCTATTAATTTAAGCCTCGAATCAAGCCATCACGAGATGACATGAATCATGACCATAAAACGTTTTTTTCTGTGATTTTTTTTTATTTTATATTTAATTATATGATATACTATATTTAATAAATACCCTTTGTTTTGCCGTTTTCAACAAAAAAAAAATCACAGAATCAAACGTTTATGGTCATGATTCATGTCATGTCATGATGGCTTGATTCGAGGCTTAAATTAATAGATATAAATATTTTTGGAAATGTCAATGGAAAAATGCATTGAGTTTTTTCTTCCGGCACCAAAAAAAACAGGAAGTGGGCGGGAACTGCGACGCTCTATGCCATGCCTCTGACTAGAACAATATGACCCTGAGCTACGCCATTGGCCCTCCAGAACGCCCCAATCAGTCCCTGAGTCGTTGAGGTTAATCTCTATTGTTTGACGTATAGGTGGGAAGAAGGGAGGCTCCCCCGCAACCCCTCTTTGTACAGATAGCTGCATCCTAACAGGGCAGTGGTGGAAAGTAACTAAGTACATATACTCAAGTACTGTACAATTTTGAGGTATTTGTACTTTACTTGTATATTTCCAATTTCCAATACTTTTACTTCTACTCCGCCACAACTCAAAGGAAAATATTGTACTTTTACTCCACTACAATTATTTGAAAACTTAAGTTGCAGCTGTACGTTATTTTGTAGATTTTGAGTATTATTACAAAACCACTTCAGACCTATATATACTTTGGCAATTTGAAAATAGCCGATCTACAAGCTCTCCAAATATTGCGCTTTTACTCCACTACAATTATTTGAAAACTTTAGTTACTATTTTCAAAGGACTTTTATACATTTGAAAACTTGTGAAATGGGACCTTCTGCATAATGAGTACTTTCTACTTTTGGTACTTTAAGTACATTTTGATACTAATTTTTTAGTGCTTTTACTCAAGTCAATTTTGAATTCCTGACTTTTACTTGTAACAGAGTATTTCTAAATGGCAGTATTGCTACTTTTACTTAAGTAAAACAATGTAGTACTTTTTCCACCACTGCTAACAGCCGACAAATATCCCACACCACGTCTGGCTTATCATGTAGCCATGCAGAGGAGCTCTGTTTGTTGTGTTCATGTCATGGACGCACAGATAACCTCACTCCAACAAGCGGGGTAATTGCTTGCCCCCTGCTTTGGAGGGATCCTAAGGGACAGGGAGGAGGGGGAAGGAGATGTGTAGTTACGTTGAAGAGGGCTAGCTCTGTGTAAAAAAGCTCAACGTTATCAAATATTCTGGCACAATGACTAATGGAATAGAACATATATTAGAACTCCTTCTGGTGTGAGTACTAACTGAATTAAACATGACGAGCATGATAAAATTGACAGGAACGATGTATGTGATATATTCATGCCTAGCTCTGCTCAAAGTTGCGTAGCCAAATTTGAAAATATAAACTGTACCTTATTTTAATTTCTCAACTCATGAATTTCTCTGACAAGGCATACATACTTTTGCTGCTGCATGTATGGATATTCTTTGTATCCCGGCTTCTAAATTATTCTCCATTATATTCTGTGTGCGTGTGTGCGTGTGTGTGTGCGTGCGCGTGAGAGAGAGAGAGCGAGTGAAAAATAAACCTCTTGAATTGTAACAGCTGTCAAAGTGTTCGAAATGTCTTTGGAGAGCTGTGTATGTTAATGTATAACCTGTTAATGCCGTAACTTCACTTGGTTTTACTTTGAGTCATGCTTGAATATGCAGCATCTCATCAAAACTGTACAAAAACAAAACACAGCTGTCATTCAAAACCCATTAAGACATAAAGAAACCTTAGAAAACCCAAGGCATGGTTGTAAACAACCTGCTAAAACCTGAACAATACCCTGGGGGGAAAACTAAACAAAACACAATTGTCAAAGTTCACTGTATTTCTCAGCCTCTGTACAAGATAGAAACATAGCATTAAATATGGAGAGCTTAAACCTCTGGCTTTTACTGAAAGTCTCTTTGTCCTAATGTCCATCAACCGGGAACGTATCTCTGTGTCATTTTTAGATTTCTTTGGCTATTCAAAAATAGCCAATTTATTTGAAAAATAGCAGATATACAAGCTCATAGCGCGGCACCGAGTGCGCTATGATCTTGTAGATCTGCAATTTATTTGAAAAATCGAAAAAGTAAAAGTGCAAATCTTTGAATACGTATCTTTTAAAGCAAACATTTTTAACTCAAATCTTTGTCTCAAATCATTCTACAAATGTCTTCTAAATCCTAACAAATCCTAACAAATACAATAAAATAACTTAATGTTGCTATAATATCAGTGGTTCTCAAAGTTTTTTCATGTCAAGGACCACCCAAAATGATATTTCGCGGACCCCATCTCAAAATGTTTTGTTCCAGGGACCCCCAGCAGCAAAGATTTGAGTTAAATATTCGCACAAATTTTCACGATTTAAAAAGAAATAGCAGATCTACAAGCTAGTGCCACGCTATGAGCTTGTATATCTGCTATTTTTGAATAGCCAAAGAAATCAAAAAATTACACAGATACGTTCCCAGTCTTTTTAATGAAATAAATGATATATATAATATGATACATGAAATTTGTCACGATCAGCACCATATTTCTTATGCATGACACACTTGCCACAGTTGCCAGTAGGCCAATAAAGTAAATCACCAAATATTTCTCACACGTTTTGAATATTTATTTTGTGTTTTTCATTTTTCACAAGATGTTCATCTCATTAAAAAATATTAATATTTTTTTTTTTAATGATGCTTCCGGGCATATTTTTGGAACCTCCACACTGCAAATAATGGCCATATTAAAACAAGCAAAATATTTTTAAATTGAGACATATTTTTTCATATAAAGCAAAAAAATCTGCCAATGGCGTCAGCATTTTTTTCTATACTAGAATTCTTAAACCTAGAAACAAAGTCTAGCCACTGAAAGAGCATACTGGTGCTTAAAACTAGACAAAAAAGCCTACATCTGAAGCAAGTTCTTGCTTAATAAAAGCAATGAAGACTTTGTTATTTAGGAAATATCTTCTTAAATGTGGTATTTTCGTCTATTGATTAAGCCGATTCTGAGGATTTTTTCCTTAAATCTAAGAATAATAATTAGCCACAAAAATCTTACAATAAGACAACATTTCTTCAAATAGCATCATGAAAACTCTTAAATTAAGACAACAAGAAGCATTCTTATTTCCAGAATTTATTTTCTTTTTAGCAGCTCAGGCCCATAAAATAGTGGTTCTCAAAGTGGGGTCCACGCAGGGACCCCAGGAGTCCTTGAGGGGATTCTCATGAAAATGTGTTGACATGGATATCTTTTAACAACCCAAATTGAGTATTGGGACTCCCTGGCACAGATTTTTCAGATGGGGGTCCAACTATTAATTTGGGGATCCTGGGGGGAGACTTCACTCGTCCGAACACTGAACTGGAAACATTCAAGTAGAACATTTGAACAAAATCTTTGAAGGAGTAGTTCACCCAAAAAATGACTTATTTTCTATCAATTACACACCCTTGAATTTTGGTTTTTTGAGTTTGTCACATTCCTCAGCCAATAATTTGATGACCGGTGGAAAGATGGTCAAAATGATTGGCTTAAGAATGCGACAAAACTCTCCATGAATTCAAGTCTCCATGGGTTGAGTAATTGATAGCAAAAAAAGTCATTTTGTGGGTGAACTACCTTTAACACAAAATAAATATATTTGACAAAATATTAAAACAAAACAAAACTACAGCATTAAGCAAAATGTATTTTCTTAAAAGTATATAAAAGTGCACTGAATGCAGGCAGGACAGTGCAAATAAGTAATTGAAACTACTTAAAGCTATAGGGTAAGTGTACATATAATATGAAAGGACTGTATCATGATATCAGAGTGTTCATCAGTAACAGGTGTCTCCCAGTCTCTCCAGCCCATAAGTAAACAGAAAATGCTTTTTCAGGTCAGGACATATTTGAATTGGAACACAAAATTAAATTGGCAGCCGGCACCTGAAAATTTGTTTTCTGTTCATTAAAGAGCTGGAGAGACCCCTGTTACTGCAACACTCTAAAGTGATGATATAGTCACTTTAATAATAAAAACATAAAAAAAATGAAATACATATAGCGATTAGTGGATAATATGGGGACTTTTTGACCATGGGTGGCTACGTTGATGTTGGCTTTTCTGTCAAATCCAGTGAATCAAGACCTATCTCTGTTGCAACCCTGCCACTGCTCTTCCCATCTTCCATCACACCGGCCTATATACAGACCATTGAAACACTCAAACATACTTTAAAGCACAATCTGTCATGAAAGGCCTTCCATTCAACGCACACTAAAGCACTGAAGACCCGCACACTCAAGCACTGAAGAGCTTCCATTCAGCCAAGAGCTATTAATATCCACTCATGAGATCTCCATATAGAAGGTATGGGGGTAACCTCACCTTTGCTGCCCGTCTTTGTACGCTTCCAGACCTTCTTATGGATGCCATAAAACTGGATTTCTGTGAGGAACTCGTCCCATCTCGCCATAACCTCCTCGATGTACTGGGGATTGTTTGGATCTATGATTCTCCTCAACTCATCCAGGACCTGAAAATAAATTCAACAAGTGAAATAAAATACATAAATAACATCGCAACGCAGACAAAATTGTAACTGTAACACTATTTTAAGCTGACTCTTTGTAACGGCTGGAACACCTGGAAAATGTATTTGTCTATTTAAGAGCTGGAGAGACCCCTGTTAGTGACACTATAGCAATGATTACTAACAGAATATAGTGCTTCAGCCTTTTAACAAATTGTTTTCACCAATGAAATTTCACTTACTCTACTTTTAAGGTATCCTTAAAATTGTTTTGGCTGCTCAAATATGCTTACATTTTCCTTAAAATGTTTAACCTTATGGAATATATTTTAGGGTGTTGGTTTACAAGGAGCAAACATTCCTAAACAATGATAATTAAGGTTTCCTGTTCCATTTCTAATTACATTACTTACATGGTCTATTTCATTGAAGCAGGGGTAAGCATCTAGAATAGTCTTTGGTCTGTCTTGCTCCCTCAAAACATCCGAGTCAATAAAGCGCCGTCTTGACTCGAACTCCAGGTCCAGCAGTTGAGCGACTGCAACTTTGTTTGGCTTCTTAGACTTGTACATTTCTTGTAGAGTCCTGTAGTGTCTTGCCTGGGTTTGCTCGCTGTCCATGGAGTCAATTGGAGAGGCTGAAGGCATAGCAAATTAAGGGGGGTGGGGGGTTAAGTTCCACAACTCTCACTAAGGAGAAACTCTGAAAGTATACACGATTCATTTTGCACGTAATTATAGTGACATCATTTTATGCTTCATAGGAAATCTATAGCCGTCAGAGTCCCCTTGTTAGCCTATAACCAAGGTACACTTGGCTGCAGGATAATGTATTGTTGCATACAGAGGATTAAAACAATACATACCTCTCCCATCAATGCCATCTTGCACTGGGCTGCCGGCTTCGGGTGACTGGTGTTGCAGTAGGGTCTCGGCTGCAGATGACAAAACAATGAAAAAAGATTGAGGGGGGAATCTCAGGTTTCCAAACTATTACTAAGGAGGAACTCAGTAATACATTAATCCATGCATACATGTAACTAAATGTCACGATCATGACATTTTGATTGACGATTAATTGTCATATCATTGAGATTAAAGATTTGCGTTTTGGCCATTGAATATATAAATACAATATTTCAGGCTTTGTAAAAACCAAAATAGCACAGGGCAGATGTGAAAAATAACTGAAATCTACAAGCTCACAACGCTTTGATGCATTGTGAGCTTGTGGAATGTGGATTGGCAATTTCCACTATCTTGTGAAAATGTATGAACATCTTTCAACATTGAAATGACAATTGTGATCCTCTTACATAATTGTGATTAGGCAATAATTGTGACAGTATACTTGTTAGTATTGCAATAATTAATGGAATACAAACAATCCTGGACAGACGGTAAAGCTGGTGCATGCTTATTGGCCTTCCAAAGTTTACTCAACTAAATACTCACAGTGTATTAAATTCAGTAATACATACATGTTTTATCACTGCTATCCCGGCGCCGTACTGAAGGGGGCTGGGGTTGGACTGAGGTACTGGCTGCAGGTGAGACACAGAAGAAAAATCCTAGGTTTCTTAAATGTTCTACCAAAGAATCATAGCATAATATTAAATGCAGTAATACATACATGTTTTATCACTGCTATCCCGGCGCTGTACTGCAGGGGGCTGGAGTTGCACTGAAGTACTGGCTGCAGGTGAGACACAAGAAAAATCCTAGTTTTCCTAAATGTTCTACCAAAGAATCATAGCATAATATTAAATGCAGTAATACATACATGTTTTATCACTGCTATCCCGGCGCCGTACTGCAGGGGGCTGGGGTTGGACTGAGGTAATGGCTGCAGGTGAGACAGAAGAAAAATCCTAGTTTTCCTAAATGTTCTACCAAATAATCATAGCATAATATTAAATGCAGTAATACATACATGTTTTATCACTGCTATCCCGGCGCCGTACTGCAGGGGGCTGGACTGAGGTACTGGCTGCAGGTGAGACAGAAGAAAAATCCTAGTTTTCCTAAATGTTCTACCAAATAATCATAGCATAATATTAAATGCAATAATACGTACATGTTTTATCACTGCTATCCCGGCGTTGCACTGTGGAGCCGGCTGGAGGGGACCGGTAATGCACTGGGCCGCTGGCTGCTGACAATTTAAAAACACAGATATACTGCATGTATTGGGGGGTACTTTGCTGACTGTTAAAAGTTATCAAAGTATGAAAGACTTCAGACATGTCCATTATAAATCTTTTACCACCGTTATCCTGACGCCGCACTGGGGTGCTGGTGTTTGCTGTAAGGGGTTGGGGTTGCACTGGCGTGCTTGCTGTAGGTGACACACAAGGAAAATCCTAGGTTTCCAAAGTTTTCTCTACAAAAAAATAAAAAATAAATCACAGCATAGTATACTATTAACAATGCATACCTGTTTCATCACTACCATTCCGTCGTTGCACTGTGCCGGCTGGAGGGGACCGATGTTGGCCGCTGGCTGCAAGCGGCTGGCATTGCACTGAGGTGCTGGCTGCATGATGATGGAAAAAAGGGGAAAATAGATTGTTAGGTTTACAAACTGTTCAAGTAACCAAAGTACTGAAGACTGCATACATGCATATATACGTACATCCATCACTGCTTTCCCGGCGTTGCACTAGGGTGCTGGCTGGCGGGGACCGATGCTGGGCTGGGCCACTGGCTGCAAGCAGCTGGCGTTGCACTGAGTTACTGGCTGCATGATGATGGAAAGGGGGGGGGGAAATAGATGGATAGGTTAACAAACTGTTAAGTAACCAAAGTACTCAAGACAGCATGCATATACATACATCCATCACTGCTTTCCCGGGGTCGCACTGGGGTGCTGGCAGCAGATACCGGCGCTCTGGGGTGCTGAATTGGAGGTGACCAACTCTCAAGGATAACCTCAGATGAACTGGAATCTCCTTCAAAGTCAGTAGGGTGAGACTGCGCAGTCTCAGTCTGTCGTAGTCTCTTTGTAGCCTTCTTTGGACTTTTCACGTTTGATAGTCTCTTCATTAGCTTTTTAGCTACATCCTCCTGCCGGGTACAAATAGTAGGTAGTAAACATTTGATCATCCAAATAGTTAATTTGCATTTAAACTCAAGACAAGACATGGCACTGTTTAAGCCTGACATTTACAGACATTTTGTCTAAAAAAAAAAACATGATACACACAGGTGCTACCAAAACAAAGCAGGTTTCCAACTAACACTTTATTTAGGTGTTCCAGTGATGGGGCACTCAATGCTTTGGTTGCACCTTTGTTTACTCTGAACACCCTCAAGAACAATTGTTACAAAAGCTATACTTACACATGAACAGTCAACGCTCAACATCGGATAGTACTCCACCAATCTCTTGGCCATTGCTTCAGCCTCAAATCTTTTTGGATACCTGCTGCCGGTCACTCTTGCTACTGAAAGCATGTTTGTCATGGTGTGTCTTATTAGTCGACATAAGAGCTCCTTAGATAACATGCTGTGCTGAGTCCCCTGCCGCATCTCCTCAAAGTAGGCATCTCTCGCTCGTTGGAGATCACTGTCAGTGTAGACAATGTATGATGGGGTGGGCATGGTCACAATATGTGATACAATCTTTTGGTCCTCTTCTGAAAGGTCACTTTGTCCACTGGTTGACAGTTGTCCACTGGTTGAGGGTTGTCCACTGGTTGACGGTTGTAGGTGTACAGGAACAGAAGCCTCTGCCTGAAATACATTTTAATCTTAAGATATTTCATGGGATAACCTATTGTAGCGTGCCTTTACTTTATAGTTAAATTAACATGCAGTATCTATCAGGGAATAAATGAAAGAAAGCAAGTATAAGTACTTAATGTTGTCCATTATTGAAATGCCAAATATACAAGAGTATACCTGTGTGCAGTATCACAATCAAGCATCTGACTAGCAAGGACAAAGAAAAGAATAATATACAGTTACATTTCCCAGTTCAATTGGAATGGCCCATTAGTTTTGTCATAGAGTATAACTCAAATAACTAACCCTTTTGCCTCCAGTCACCAGCTGCCATACAGTCCGGCGCCTCAAAAAGTTCTCAGGCCCCGGAAAGAGTTCATTAACTTCATCCCGAGACAGGGAGTGAAGCAACTCCTCATCAACGTTTGCAGCTGGAACAGAAATTACAGTTAATAATTATTAAAATGATACAATTAATTCAGCCCAGTGTACATTAGTGGTTCTCAAAGTGGGGTCCGGGGTTATTGAGGGGGTTCCAGGGTGTCCCCAGAAAATCTGCATAACACAGTCAATCCTATAAATTGGATATTTTAAAACAGCCAATCTACAAGCTCTGTGAACATGAACATTTCAGAGCTTCTGTATAATAGTTGAGAATATTTAACTTTATTATTATTTTACATTGTGACAAATCCTGTACAATTGCCATAATATTCTGTCATTAAGCTCAGTGGCTCTCAACCTTTTCAGGCCGTGGCCCCCCAAAATAATCATAATATTGGAATTGTAGGCATTACATTTAGTTTGACTCGGTTCCACAGATATATTGTGAAAATAGCAGATCTACAAGCTCACAACTCCTTGTGAGCTTGTAGATCAGCTATTTTTGAAATGTTTGCCTCTTTCTTAAATTATTTGACAATTTCACAAACGTTGGACCATGTTTTATAGTATAGTTTGTTGATTACTTTTGATGCAATAATGGCCTCTTCATTTCGTTTCATTTTTAGGTATTAAAAAAGGTCTTAAAAGTCCTTAAATTGTCACCCCTGGGGGGCCCGACCCACAGGTTGACAACCACTGATTTAGCGCACTTTTTTTTTAGGAAAATATATTTAGTCCCACACATTTCTAGTTACTTACTGTTGCTTTATTAATCTTATGTAGGCTACTAAGGTAAATAACATATCAAACCAGCTCACAACGCGTCGTTGTGAGCTTGGGTGTAGTCTATTTTCGGTGTGCAACACCGCCCTACAACTAAGTATAAATCAGGCTTGAGATCACGTTCTATCCAGTGTTGCCAGATTCTGAGAGAGAAACAAGCAACGAGGTCTAGGAAAACAAGCCCAAAAGAAGCTACTATGGGCCACATGAGCACTTTAAACCTACTGTATACATCGGCTATTTGAAAATAACAGATCTACAAGCTCACAATGCGTCGCATAGCAAGCGACTCGTTGTGAGCTTGTAGATCTGCTATTTTCATAAATAAAATATTGAGGGAAACTTAACTTATAATAAGCAGACCTGGCAACACTGGTTCCATCCAGAATGAGCATTGCAAAAGCATTATGCTTAATAGTACACGCTAAGCAAAAACCCTGACATTAGTATATGAAAATATAACATATGATAATAAACAATACGAGGTATAAACTTTAAATGCTACAGCCTAGCTCAATCCCTGCCACTCGCAGCCTCTTTACAAATGCCCAGAGCCCCAACCGTGGGTCTAGGTTAGCTTAGCTAGGGCCTAGGCTAACGTTAGCAGCCAACACTGTAAACCAGCGCCGATTATTTACGTTGTTTCACAAACACACAACGTCAAAACAGATATATGAAGCAAAAACCCTTACATAGTATATTTTAAAAAATAACATACGGTAATAAACAATATGAGGATTTTTTTTGTTTTACTTTTAGTTTCCCTGTAGAAGAGACACTGGCTTAAAATACAAGTTACTGCCCTAGGCTAATAAACCTAGCATTAGCCACATGCTAATGCTGCACTGGCTAGACAGTGGCAGGTCAGTTAGGCTAACGTTAACTGCTAACTAGCACCAAGCTTGATAATGCAGCATCAACCACACACAATATAAGTTTTACATACATTTTGTCAATACAAATACATTTATTTATACCTTACCTGCGAGCGTGCTACTAACAACGTCGTCCATGCCGCGGAATTGTCAACAATATATCTTATTTTATATTAAAACTGCAATGAATGAAATGTTACACTGTTTGTTTGGTAGGCTGTCCTCAGTGGGATTTGACGTTCGCGCCGAGCAGCATGCATGACGTCACCTGGGTTGGATTATACCAACTCCTCCAAGGGGTGTCTGGCTGCTGTAATAAATATATTTATATTTGCCAATAAGTGTTCCCTCTAAATGCAATTATAGAATTACACTTAAAATAGTATATATAAATTCACATGTATTTGAACATTAATAAATGGCCTTAAGTTGATGCTGTGAAGGCACATAATTATGAGGACTACCCCTTAACGTCAGGTCTTTGACGAGCATGCCACCTGCAAATTATACATAATCTAAGCTTAATCATTTGAGCAAAAGTAATCAGAGTAAATACATAAAGTTTGGAGGGAAGTAAAAGTATCAATACTGCCATGTACAATTATTCTGTTTAGTAAAAGTCCGGAATTCAAAATTTACTTGAGTAAAAGTACATAAGTATTGGTATCAAAAAGTACCAAAAGTAAAAGGACTGAAATGTTTGAAAATAGCAGATCTACAAGCTCACAACAGGACATGTTGTGAGCTTGTAGATCGGCTATTTTCAAATAGCCTATGTATAAAATAGGGAAGCAGTTAATGTATGTTTTATAATGTAATGATTTATATCTGCAAAGTAACTAGTATCTACAGTTTTCAAATAATTGTAGTGGAGTAAAAGTACAATATTTGCTCTGAGATGTAGTGGAGACTAGTAGAAGTAAAAGTAGTGAAAACTGGTAATACTCCAGTAAAGTAAAAGTGCCTCAAAATTGTACTTAAGTACAGTACTTGAGTAAATGTTACTTTCCACCACTGTTATTTTTTATTATAATAAATGATGTCCTTAAGAGATGGGGTGAAATTGATTTAATAAGATTACAACTAAATTATTGGGTTAATTTACAAGGCCATAGTCAGGATCATCCAGCACAAGGCACTAAAGCCTAGTTGGGGAAAAGAGAAAAAGAACATTAAAAACTTTGGATGGACAGAAATTCAGAGGGCGAAGGAAATTGGAATTGATCAGTTACATTTTAGGCCAACAATGCCAATGCCAGCAATTCCACCTTGAATTCTTCCAAATGCTACAGTGGACTTCACAATATTAGAAAGGAAGAGTATGGAGTTTGTGTAATTCTCACATTGTACAATAATATCTTGATACATTTTACAGTTTATATGTGAAGATATACACTGATGGGTCAAAGAGTCTAGATATAAAGGTAGGGATAGCATTTCATGGTGCAGAATTTCAGCTGATGTATAGGTAAAAGGATTAACATCTGAAATGCTTGCAATAGTATTAGCAGTATATTGGATAGAGGAAATAAGACCATTCAGAGCAATTGTCTGTTCAGATCCAAGTTCAGTATTAACAAGTTTACAGTCATTCAGATAGGCTAAGACTGGACATATTAATGGAAATACAACAAATATGAATATAGAATTGGGATTATGGGCACAACAGTTGAGGAAGTTTATTTATATGTGCCATATAAATAAACTTTGATTTGAAGTAGATAAGATGTCAAAGGAGGCGACAAAATGTGCTGAAGTAGGGATGACAGTTAAAGTTAGCAAGACAGAGGGTATAAAAAGAAGGATGAAGGACAGATGGCAGAAGAGGTGGGAGGAGGAGAGGAAGGGAAGATGGTTTTACAGAATTCAGAGGAAAGTAGGAGAGATCTGGGGAGCAGGAAGGAGCATAATAGAAGAGACAATAATATCATGGATAAGATTTGGGCGCACAGGGTTAAATGAGTCACTGAAAAAAAAGCCCTACACAGTGATATTTGTCTGGCCATGCCAGGCTAACTGTAGATTATTGAGAAACACAACACAGGGTGGGGAGATGCAATCATTGTGGGGAGGAAGAAACAGTGGAACATGTGATGATGAACTGTAGAGATAGAAAGAAGACAGCTAATAGAGACTTTAACAGAAATTAAAGAACGTTATATGATTTAGTAAATATAAGTCAAAATTCAGGGGAAAGGTGCTATCGATGTATTTTAGTATCTTAGAGCAGTGGTTCTAAACGTTTTCAGGCCTCGACCCCCCACAATAATCATATTTGAACTGGGGACCCCCCACCCTGATTCCACAGATAAATATTTGTGCCTCTTTCTTATATTATTTGACAATTTGGCCAATGTTTAACCAGTTTTTATAGTATAGTTTGTTGATTACTTTTGATGCAGTAATGCTATTTTCAAAATGTGATTAAAACATTTCTTAGGTATTAAAAAAGGTCTTAAAAGTCCTTATATTGGGGACCCCCAAAAATCATGTCCCAACCCACAGGTTGAGAACCATTGTCTTACTTAGAGTAACCAATTTGATAGACAAGAATTTAGTTTTATTGGTCATTTTGTTGTTATGTCTAGTTGTAGTTTGGGACTATTTATGTTGACCAGTAGGTGGCGGTAATGAGCAAATATGTTTGCAAACCATCAATAAACCCCAATAGATCAGAAGAAGGTGCGCAGCATTGTAAACAACACAGTGAAGAAGCCGGTTGTGGTTGTATCTCATTCATCTTCTGATGTTGGTGACGAGCGGAACTTAACACGTAACGTTAAAATTAAAGAGTAAATAACTTTTCCTCCGCGGTGCAAAGGCTGGCAGTGGTGATGCGAGGTTAGGAATGAAGAAAAAAAATGTATTGGCGCTGTGTTATATGTAGTGTGTTTGTGGCTCTGACGCTCAACGTCTTATTGAGTCACATACACACAACACATAGTCGTAGCCCAGATTTCCATGTCGTCTGTGGAATAGATGATTGCTTGAACGAGTACAGGGTGTACAACTCGCTCTGGTACCACGTTCGGAGAGCCCACCCAGAACATCTTAATAGTACCATAAGCAAAGGTAAACTCCGGAGGAGGAACAACCCTAATAACCGTAGAAGAGGACCCACAACAGTGCCGGCAGCTAGCATTCCTAGCAGCCATTGGGCCTACAGGCCGTCCGAGGCCAACAGAGAGCAGAGGTAAGTAGCCTAATGCTGCAACAACGAAACGATTAAATTGATAAAAATCAATCACTAAATTCATTGCCTACGAATTTGGTTATCGATTTTTATCGGTAACAACTCGTCTATTTTTGTAACTAACGGCTACTGTTTTTCCACTTAAAACACGGTGTTTGTACATCGTTAGCCGTGGCTGGCTAATGCTATGCATAATGCTATGTAAGGAACCTTCTCGGTTCCCTTAGAATCAACCGATATCGGCGGTAAATAGACTAATAATTTAACTATTGTGGGATCTGCAACGTAACTGGGCACTAGGTACATCTGAGCAAATCAATGTAAAATTGGCTATTTAGTCTAAAATGTAAAAAAAAAAAAAAAAAGTGCCACCTATCCTGTATCCCATGCATGAAATGTCTTTATTTATTTCATTACCATTATGTTTGTGAAATGTGAACATGGAATTTGTTGTTGTGACAGTGACTTGAATGCGTCCTCTCAATAAATTATGCACAATTATTATTCACTATGATTAATAATTTATATTAAATTGTATTAATTTATATAGTAAGTGGTTGGTTTATATTCATTGTCAACAGAAGCTGTTTGTCCAGTAATGTATTGATTTGTTTAAAAAAAAAATTATGTATTTGGCCGTGGACCCCCATCTCAAAATATTTTGTTCCAGGGACCCCAGAAGCAAAGATTTGAGTTACAAATGTTTGCTTTAAAAATATATATTCAAAGATTTGCACACGTTTTCACGATTTTTCAAAAATGGCAGATCTACATCCTCATAGCACTGGGTGCCGTGCTATGAGCTTGTAGATCTGCTATTTTTGAATAGCCAAAGTGTAAAATAATGCTTTTTAGCTCAATCTATAAATGACACAGATGTGTTCCAGGTCTTAATGGGTTAAGTAATTACAGCTGACAGGTGAATGTAGTAGAGTAGAGGGCATTAGATGGATACACTCACGTAAACTACCTGAAATTAGTACTTAAATACTTTCACTTTGCACCATTGACAGGGACCAACCAATCCATCCTGAGGATGGAATGGACAGAGTGCAATCTGCTGAAGACCATGCAACGCCAACGATGGAGGATAATGGAGTGCCACCCTCAGGTACTTATCGCACTTGATCTCTCTACCCCCTTGTCCCCCTTCTTCTCTCCTTTTTCTTATGGAAATAACAAACAATGGAGCATGCACCAAAACAAATTTCACCCACTGTTTTACACCTGTGATGTGACAATAAAGTTGATTCTGACCATGTCTGGATTCTATCGTTCCAGAGCATTTTGGTGCTTTTGACACTACTGTGTCATTGTACTCTGGCTTCACCTGTGACACCCTTACCCCTCCACTGCACCATGATCTGCCCCAGACTGCTTACCCAACAGATTTTCCAGAGCCTGTAGAAGGCCCCTCTGCATCATGCTCATCGACGGTAAACCTAGTTCAATCATCACACGATAGCATGCAAGTGATTCACTTTTAAAATGAATGTTGTGTTCAGTGACACGCACACACACACACACACACACACACACAACACACACACTTCTGATATTGTTTTTGTTTTTTTAAGGATCTGACCAGACATGCTGCTACAAATCTTCCAGAGCCTGCAGAAGGTCCATCATGTACATCTACGGTAAGCCTATAGCTTCTCCAACACGATAGCATGAATATTGTGAAATTGTTAAGTGATTTTTAACACACACCTCTGATATTGTTTTTTTTTTAAAAGGAGCTGACCAGACAAGCTACTGCGATTCTGTTGACTGCGAGAGAAAAGCACCGTCTTTCACAGGTTTGTTTATGTATTGTATATGTATTGTTAATACTAGCTAGCTGTCCATTTAAGCGTAGGCCTAGGGGGGTTCTCAGAGTAACTGGGGGGAGGGTGGGGGTCTTTAAAAATAATAAAAAACTTGAACCCTAGCATCCCTATACTGGGGGAACATTCGCCAGAAATGGCAGATCGTGTCGCAGTGCCACACGTGAGCTTGTAGATCTTCTGTATTTGGTGAAGAGGTTCGGTGTAGAGCGAAAAAAAGAGCTGACCAAGTACATATCCAAAAGTATTGAGGGAAATGGAAAAGTTAAGGTATAAACAAACAATAATTTACACTATACTGATGATAGTGCTGTCAAAGTCTATGAAGCTATACAGCAGTGGTTTTCAACCCATTTCATATCAAATTATATATTTTTGTTATCGTTGGATATGATTTTGTCCACAATTCCATGCTGGTGGTACCCTAGGAGAGATGACAGGCAAACGTTGATCAAAATAATTGTTTAAGTAATGCAGTTTAACAGTAATTTAACTCTTGAAAGCCCCAAGAGTTAAAGATCTATAAGGGTCCATTTGGTTACAACTCCGTCATTTAGCTGGGGACCACCTGGAAACCCGCTCAAGGACCACTGGTTCAGAACCACTGCTATTCAGCTATATCTCCATAAGGGACACAATCATTTTTCACATGGGACTATTGTGATGTAATTTGTCCTTTCTACCGTGTTTTTCAGATTGCTGTTAATGACGTTGTGGCGGGAATGCAGCAGTACCAAGCTCTGTTGGTGGCTAACCTGAGGAGTCGACTGCAAACCGTATTCCAGCAACATGGAGGAACTGGCGGAATTGAACTTGAAAACGAGGCTATGGCGGTGTTTGACCGGATTGAGGATCCGTTCGTAACCGTTTCGACAACATTCAGGCAGGACAGTGTCATAAAGGAACATTTTAATTTTGTAGAGTCTGAGGAGGTTTGTGTTGGGAATATTGCTTGTTACCTGAAAAAAGGGGCAAAACGCGTCCTCTCTACCAAACCCAAATATTTTCATTACGTACCGTTAATCAAAAGTCTGGAACAGTTGTTGTCTCATCCAAAGGTTTTGGCGATGATAGATGAGCCACAGAGATGCAGAAGTGGCTATTTGTATGACATCATAGATGGAGAACTCTTGAAATCCCACCCTTTATTTTCTGCCCGGCCTTCTGCTTTACAGATAATAATTTACACAGATGACATAGATATTTGCAACCCACTTGGTTCGCATGCTTCCAAGCATAAGTTGACAATGTTTTATTACACTTTGGGGAACATCAACCCGAAATATAGATCAAAATTAGCTGCCATTCGCCTACTCGCCATTGCAAAGAGGAGTGAGCTCTCTGATTGTGGAGTTGATGCAATTTTGGAAAGATTGCGCGATGACTTGGTCAAGCTGTATGATGGGGTTAAAATTCAAATTGGGAATGGTGAGCTTGAAATATTTGGAGCATTAGTTTCAATATGTGGAGACACCTTAGCTCAGCATGAACTTTGTGGCTTTAAAGAGGGTGTTGGATTTGCTTACAGTAAATGTCGCCAGTGTGAATGTTCATTTGATGACATGCAAAAGTATTTTGATGAGGTTAACTTTGAGAAAAGGACAATAGAGAGACATCTCAGGCAGTGTAGTGACATTGAGAAGGCCAACACAGATTATCTCAGGAGTAGCTTAAAAACTACATTTGGCATCAACAGACGGAGCAAACTAGTGGATTTCCCAGGCTTTAATTTGATCCAACAATCACCCCAAGATATGATGCATGTCATTTTGGAAGGCATTGCTCCATTAGAAATAAAGTGTGTCATAAAAGAGTTGGTTCTTACAGGGGAACTACAGTTGGATGATCTCAATAGTGCACTAATTGGATTCCCCTATTGTCCACTTGATGTTGGAGATAAACCAAGCCCTATAGCATACAGCACATTAGCTTCCACTGATAATAAGTTGAAGCAGTCCTCAGGGCAAATGCTTGTTCTACTAAAGATACTGCCATTTTTAATTGATGCATGTAAAGGTCATGACTACTACTCATTAATTCTTGAACTGATAGAGATTGTTCAAATTTTGTTTGCTCCTGTTATCGGTCTACAGACCATTAACAAATTGAAAACACTCATTGAACAGCACTTACAGCACATGAAGAACCTTTTCCCAGATAACAACATTGTCCCCAAACAACACTATTTGATTCATGCTGCATCCCAAATTAAACTACTAGGACCAATGGTCCGTCACATGTGCATGAGATTTGAATCTAAACATTGCTTTTTCAAAAAGTGGGCCTTAAAGTCTAATTTTAAAAATGTTTGCAAGTCTCTAATACGGAACAATCAGATGTATGAATGTTGCCAGACTGTAAGTTCAGAGCACCCCATTTTTGCAAATGAGTGTGTGTTGGGTCCAACATCAGAAATAAGCAATATGTCATACTTGAAAGACAAAATGAAGGCCTTCTTTGGAAATCACGAGGTAAACCATGCAGTATCTGTTAAATGGATTAGTCTAAATGGCAACAAATATATACGTGATAAGTCATTAGTTGTGAGTACTGTTAATTCCAGTAACTTGCCTGAATTCGGACTGGTAAGAAATATATATGTGATCAATTCAGCATTCTATTGCTTGGAGTTACAGCAGCACGATACTCTTTATTATGATACTGGTTACATGGCATATAAAATTGAGATTCCACACATGGCTCAAGCTACTGAGTTAATATCTGCTGATAACCTTGTTGATTACACTCCATATTATCGTTTTACTCACAAGAATATGGAATATGTCCCTATGAAATATTACCTAGGAGATGTAATTGGGCTACACAAAGCCTCAGACTGATTTCAGGTGGTGCCCTATGGTGGACATGCGTCAGTGTTTCTCAATGGGGTCTTGTGCTGTATATGGGAAAAGGTTCTTAATATGCTGTAGTTTAACCAGGGGGTTGTTGAGGTCGTTCCAGGCCACTCCACTGTGGAGGTCAGAGTCTGCAGGGTATTGAGTCATGGCGAAACATGGGTGTTTCCTATGTGGACGGGGCGTGCTGGCGACTATGTTACGTGCGTGGTGTTTATCTTGGCCAGGTTTTTAATTGTTTGGTCTCCCATACCATTCCACAGGCAGTGAACAACACTGTTGGTGTTGTGGCTCACCCGCCACTGGTTCGTGACTGATATGTGTGTGGGGGCCCGGGAGATTAGTCGGCAGAAGAGCTCTTTAGATAACATGCTGGCTCAAGTAAGCACGTCTCCGATCACCGTCAGTGTAGACAATGTATGATGGGCAAGGGCATTTTATGACACTCTTCTTTTCTAATGGAGCAAGTTGAGTTGATCCAAATTGAGACTGGTGACTGTTGTGGTTTCTTTATTATTGTTAATTTTCTATTATTTTTTTATGACACTGTCCTGCCTGTTCTTTTCTTTTGGTGTGTACTGTACTGTGGGTGGGGGGGGGCTGTAGTGTGTCAAGTTGAAGCCTACAGAGCGTGCTTGATATCATACTTACATTTTTTTGTTTTATATCCCTTTTTCTTTTGTCCAATAAGTACCTATAATATTATGCATAAAACTACACAGCGTTGCTGCAGAGTTTAAGACTGGTTTTATAGTTCCCAGATTTTAAGTAGCGTGCACTTTTACCAATTCTGTTTGTTAAATGGTTTGAGCGATCTGAAACATGGTCTTTATCTGTGATGTCAGATTGTTGAATTAGATTAATGTACTGGGGGTGGGAATGAAACTGTAGTGTGCGTGTGACCAGTTGAACTCTAACACCCAAACTTCTATTTTTTTGTTTTATATAACTTTTAATTTTTATCTCATCTGAAAGTAACATGCATGCACAGCGTTGCCGAGTTTTGTTAAGATGTGATAATGAAATGTTTTATAGTTCCCATATTTTAAAGTGTAGCTTGCACTTTTACCAAAGCCAATGTGCACTTTGTTAAATGGTTGGTTTGATCTGAAACATGTTTGTTTGATCTGAAACATGTTATTTCTATGTGATGAAGTCGCATTAGATTGACAGTTGAATTAAATAAAACAATTCTTAAATTGAGAAGCTGTTCCAACTGGTCTTACTCTTAAAATAAGGAAAAATAATCTTGTGCCTCTGCTGGGATATGATGCAAACCACTGTTGTAGCTTGTTACTGGTTAAATATTGCTCAAAAATGGATTAAATAACCTATTAAGAAAATGCAAGTTATATTTCCCTACAATGAGAAAAAAACTTCTTGTTTGAAAAGCAAAAAAATTCTTTGACAAGCACATTTTTTCTTTTTGGACAAAATATAAGACTAATATGCTAGGATCGAGGATTTTTTTACTTTCTTAAAATCCAATTTTTGCAGTGCAGTAGCCTTGCTCCTATATAGCGCCATGGCTGCCTTTTAGGTGAACACTGAAAAACAAGGTCACCTTTGCACTTACACTTAGATGGTTCGGGGAATACAGTATGGTGCCCTGAACCATCCTAGGATGTGTAAAATAGAACCCCGGTGACAGGTCCACAACTAGTCACTGGTTTTAATTGGCCCACTAATGAAAATGACATACATGATTACCGCCACAACACAATGAGGGGAAGCACTTGGGATTACTAGTATTTAAATTCACATTTTACTATGGCCCATATGGGCCACATGTCTCGGGAACTGTTGGTTCCCAAGTCGGCTTACTATACTTACTTAATGGCTGGCAACCACCAGGAGGCATGCTGCTGAATTGCGTTGCCATGTTTTCTCATTAAAAGTGGAAGTTTCAAAGTTGTTTACACTGCTTCTTTGCGGAATGTCTGAAACAAGTACGTCTTCCTACTGGATGGAGAAATGCTCAGTAGTGGCTCTCCAATGATTCCATTGTACTGTATAAGCTTGTAGCTGTAAAGAACAGAGTTTGTTTACCATGTAGTGTTAGTACACCTTTTTGTAAAGCGCCATATCCCCCATATTAATACAACTCATACAACTCAGATCCTAAATAATGTATTTCCCTTATCCGATTTCACCTGCGTTCTTCAGGCTCACGACCACACCCTATGTTCCAGGGATTAATTATAGTGTATTGCAGTTTATTGCGTGATTTTCTTTTTGTAAAAGAGAATTTGGGACAGGTATGCCACCCATAAGGGCAGAGATAGGGGGGAAAAACCAGGTCACCTTAATTCATGAGTGTTGTAAAATAAGTAATTTGTGTCGTGTCCCACTTTCATACCGTCACTGGGCCATATTGGAACCGGAAATGTTGCCACTGTTTTGATTGTATTCTATTATATTTGTGCTGTGACCCCACATTTGTGCACAAGATTAATCCATTCGATCCGGGAACGCATCTCTGTCACTTTAGGTTTCTTCGGCTATTCAAAAATAGCAGATCTACAAGCTCATAGCGCGGCACCGAGTGCCACGCTATGAGCTTGTAGACCTGCTATTTATTTTTTTTAATCATGAAAATGTGTGAAAATCTTTGAATATAATATATATTTTGAAGCAAACATTTGTAACTCAAATCTTTGCTTCTGGGGGATTCTACAAATGTCTTCTAAATGTTGCTAATCAGTGGTTCTCAAACTGTATTTGGCCGCGGACCCCCATCTCAAAATGTTTTGTTCCAGGGACCCCCCAGAAGCAAAGATTTGAGTAAAAAAATATAGCTTTAAAAATATATAAGTCAAAGATTTGCCAAAAAAAAGCAAGATTTTTCAAAAACAGCATTTGCAAAACAATAGCAGATCTACAAGTTCATAGGCACTCGGTGCCGCACTATGAGCTTGTAGATCTGCTATTTTTGAATAACCAAAGTATAAAATAATGGTTTAAGTGGTTACACAGATGCGTTCCCGGTTTAAATGGGTTAATCCAACCGGCAGACTGAAGGGTGAACACTAATGAGCTACAATGGCCTGCTGAAAGTGGGACTTTTAGACTCTGTGTTTAGTTGTTGTTGTTGTGGGGGATCGAGGGGGGACTTTTCTTTCGACGTTTTCTCCCAATTCCCCCCTGTCAACACCAACCCCCTATACTGTTGATCCAGGGAGGGTGCAGATTATCACCACATGCCTCCTCAGGTACAAATCACTTCACTTGACAGTGAGGAGGACAAGCTTATTATAGCCTATTATGTTTACGCTTCTCCGCTAGATGATGTCCCTGCTGATCTGGTGCCTATAGACCTAGGCCTGTCACAATTATTACATCATCCAATCGCAATTAGTTGAGATAATCTCAATTATCTTTGCATACTCGTCATAATCGTTTCCATGTTGAAAATTGTAATATAAAAAAGTCACACAAAGTGATGCGTTGCCAAACACACAGTTAAATCGTTAATCGCAATTATTTGAGTGACAATAGGCTCTATGCACAGCAGCCATAGTGTGAAGAAATTCACAGGTGTTGCCAATGATACTAATGAAGGCTCTGTTCCATTCTGGTCAAACAGAGTCAGGGTGCTGATGTTGTGCATGTTGGCTCACTGGAAACACTATGCTACACCAGTGGGTCTAAAATTGGGGTCCAGGGACCCTCATGGTTATTTGAGGGGGTTCCAAATGGCCCCTTACGGGTGTGTAACTCTGAGAGTGTACAAATGGAACCAAATGGACCCGTAAGGGTCCATTTGATTCCATTTGTACACTCTCAGAGTTATGGGGGTAGTGGAAATTAAAAAGTCTGAGAACCACTGTGCTACACTAAATGGAACAGAGCCTTCATTAGTATCATTGTTAACACCTGTGAAGGAAGTTATAATATGGCTGCTGTGCATAGAGCCTATTAATCGTCATCTTAAATTTGTAATCGTGACAGCCCTACCTAGACCGACCAGCAGGGGTCGCAAGTATGGCAACAAGAACATGACCCCTCACGAAACGTCCCCACAGCATTGCAAGCGCTGCCATTTTTTGCCAAGCCGCGGACGCACCACTCCCGAGAATTGAACCTGTATAATGCTGCCAAAAATACTGCACATGTTTATCGATAGCCTCAAATACGCTTAAAGGCTTACAGACACAATATGAAGGGGCCGCCGGACTATATACATACAGACGACTCAGCAATGTGTTTCAAGTGTAAACTCTTCTTGGCAGCAGTGCTACCATGCCCAGTGTATTTTGTTTGACTATTGCTATTTCAATACTCTGTGGGAGGTTGCTTACGACCTCTTCATTGTGGTCCCCACTGTGTTTTGAGTTCAGGTGGTAATCCTGATGTATTGGACACTAGAAGGTATCCCATATCTCCAGCTTAACCCATTAAGACCGGGAACGCATCAGTGTGTCATTTTAAGATTTCTTTGGTTATTAAAAAATAGCAGATATACAAGCTCATAGCGCGGCACTGTGCCGCGCTATGAGCTTGTAGATCTGCTATTTTTGAAAAATCGTGAAAATGTGTGCAAATCTTTGAATATATACTTTTGAAAGCGAAAATGTTTTACTCTGTTACAACTTCTGGGGGTCCTTGAAACAACATATTTTGAGATGGGGGTCCATGGCCAAAATACATGGAATTTGAGAAATTATAGCAACATACGTTTAAAAAAAAAAACTGTTTAGAATGTTTAGGATGTAGAATACATTAAAGAATCCCTAGAAGCAAAGATTTGAGTTACACATGTTCGCTTTAAAAATATATACATTTAAAGACCCACAATTTCCCACAATTTTTCCAAAAAATAGCCAAAGAAATGACACTGATTCTTTCCCGGTCTAAATGGTTTAACAGTCTTAGACAGTCTGTGTTTTTTTTTCATTGGTTTATGAGCAAAGTATAAAAGTAATGCATGGGGAGGAATTCAGGTAGATTACCAGTGTCTCTCTCTAGAAGCTTCCACGGTCCAGGCTATACCCATCCAGCTCAAAGGCTTTAGTAAGATATGGTAAGATGGAATAAACGTGATTTACTTTGCAATATTGAGTGAAAATTTTAACTATTCACACAATTGTAATTGGAATAGAATTGGAGTATCCACAACATTCACATTTAATCAGACGCTATAAAAAAAACAGTTGTAAGAGTAATTGTAAAAAAACAAAGAAGAAGCAATCGTCGACACATTTGTAATGCATGTTTTGTAGCACAAGTTCACAGTAAGCTCATTTGTTTCATGTCATTAGCTTACTATGTTTCTCCTCCCCGCGCAAATGAAATGCATTAATCATGGAATTCATTTTGCATAAAATAAACCGCCAAGCCTATAAACACTGTTGCCTTGACTGGATAGCATGGAATATAAAATATGAAGTGTTTGAATGCCACCTCTTACTGAAACTCTCAGTCTTTATATCTTCATACATTCAAAAGTCATTCAGGCATTCTGGGCCCCAAGGACTCCGTGAATAACCATTTCAGAGATCAAAGCATCAAAGGTACAGCGATCTGATTAGTTCTACATCTTCTTTTAGATCTGATTTGATTATCTAGATGCCTACTTGAATTAAGGGCTCCTAACTGTGGTTAGCAATGCTTACTTAATGGAAGGTGATGATTAAAACTATTTACAATACTACAGCCATTCTCATAATGATATAAATTGCCTAATTAAATCCATTACTTTTAATGAATAGCACGCATCCTATGGGAATCCTCAAGCCTCCTGTCCTGTAGGAGACTGTCTCTTTGATAGTCACAATTAACACATATTGCCTTTGATTTCATCACTTCATTTGAAGTTTTTTTTGTCCTGCTCTGTTGCAATGTACTTTGGCATCGTTTCAAAAGAAATGTATATTTGTGAACATATGTCAGCAATATCTTTCTCTCATTATGTTTTCTCTCACATTTTTCTGTTCCTGTGCATATTTCCAGAGTTAATGGCCCACAAATGTACTAACAGTATTGCCACCAAAATATATCCAGTGACAGGTCTGGTACACAAAATATGTTTTCATGAAAATAATTAATTACATACAACAACTGTTATTATCTGTGTGGGACGGTCAGGGAATGGCTGATATTGCACTAAAATAGAAGATTGTATTGCAATTCTAATTGCACAAGAATAGATAAAAATGGAACTCTGGATTATGTTCTATGAGACAGTTTCTAAGGAGAAGGGGGCAGTCGTAAAAGTCACCCACTACAGAGACCCTCCAAAGTAGGAATTAAAAGGTTAGTGGGGAATTTTAAGGTTTAATTATCAGCTTTATAATGATAAAATGTCAAGATCTGAAATCTTATTAAGGATAAAAGTCAATGTGATCCTGGATCATTACGACCCAGATATAATGGCTTTTGCAGTTGCAGCTTTGTTACCAGAATTACTGAATGTCAGTCTCCAGGTTGTCCTTACAATATGTATGACACTGATTTACTGGCACATTAGGGGTCCACTAGTACTAGTGGTTCTCAAACGTTTTATTTTCATGGACCCCCATAACTCTGAGAGTGTACAAATGGAACCAAATGGACCCGTAAGGGTCCATTTGGTTCTGAGAGTTCTATGAGAGTTGGACTGAGAGTTATTTCTCTCACACTCTCAGTCATTTAGGGCAGTGGTTCTCAACCAGTGGTCCTGGGACCACCAGTGGTCCTTGAGGAGGTTCTAAGGGGTCCCCACAAAAGGTGTTAATACATTGTCACCCCTTTATCCATATTGTATACGTTGGCTAATCAAAAATAGCAGATATAAAAGCTCACATCGCTTATAGATCTGCTGTTTTTGATCATTTTTAGAAAAATCTTGAAAGCGTTTGAAGAATTTTGTATAATTTTGCATTTTTAACACACATCCTCCTCTTCTGGGGGTCTCTGGCACAAAACATTTTCAGATGGGGGTCCGCGGCCAAATGCATATCAATTTAGGGGTTCTTGGCATAAAAAACGTTGAAAACCATTGATTTAGGGCTATAGCTCTTTATTTGTTTGTCTACTCATTTTGTATGTCCATGGCAAAAACAGAATTTTGACAAAAATGTCCACTACAAGCCAGCAGCACTGTTACACCGAGAAGGCATCATGGTCGTTGGCAACTGTTGTATGCTGTTGACTTGAACCAACCCCTGTAGTTGTAATAACTTCTGAGATGTGACAAATGTTCATAATGGCCAAACATTTTGGAATGTACCTTTTGGCCAGATGGATTCAGAGTTGGCTCAGTTATGCTTTTGCGTATAAACCCCCACCGCTGCCACAAGATATAATCCAAATGATACTCAGGAAAATATACAAGCATTCTGGGCCAACCCTCCTGATAAGACCCAGAGGGCCTTCTGTCTGTCTGTCTGTCTGTCTGTCTGTCTGTCTGTCTGTCTGTCTGTCTGTCTGTGTGTGTGTGTGTGTGTGTGTGTGTGTGTGTGTGCGTGCGTTGTGAGCTTGTAGACCCGCTATTTTCGCTGAACGTTCGCACCAGCATCGCTAGGATTCACGTGGTTAAATAAATGTGTATTTTTTAGTTCTGCTAGATCAGCCATGCTCTGAGACACTCATTAGTATTTGCATTGTGATATACTGTATCTTGGTATAGGATCCATGTCATCACCCCTTGTTATAAAGAGAATATTTAAAGATGAACAGATTTGTGTTATTACCTCTCATGTTCTGTTGTATCATTTCAGAATCAATGTGTGAACCATTAGCTGGAATGAAAGACCTAATAGTTCCAAGTAAATGGAAACGCTGTTAAAAAAATAAAAAAATAACATGATATGTGTCATTTAGCTTTTAAATGAGATGGGAGACAGTGCAGGCCAGGGTCTTTGATGTAAACACATACTGTAGGTGGATTCTTCCCCAGGGCTCTCAGCGACTGAACACGAGGGCAGGCCAAAGACTTAATGATGCCTGAAAGCATTTACCCCATTAAAACACCCTTTATTTTTTCCATTTAATATAGATTGCCATCCAGGAAAATTACACTCCTGTAAGGAAGTGATTTAAGCACCGATGAGGGGAATGTAGTGGCTTTTTCCCCGAGTTACCTCTTACCAACTTGAGCGGTCCTAATGAGCAGTGGTAAATGAGAAAACGTCTACTTCTCTGTGGACTAGAGAAAGTCAATAAATATCAAACTATGCTGATATGATTTATACCATCTCAATGCCCCAGAGTATACTGTTATGTCAACAGGCTAACACAAATGGCCATCACAACAAGCTGGAGGCAGGATTAGGTAATAAATTGACAGACAGTGCATGTCCACAGTTTGTGAAATGCATACACACATACTATCACTGTGGTTCTTCTTCTCAACCTTTTTCATCATCAGGGCCCACGTGAAAATCTCAAAAGCGTTGGCGGCCCATCCATCTGACCACTTAACACTGCAGACCACTTAACGCGTGTGCCTTTTCAGAGCATGTTTCTTTTTAATGATCAATCAACCTATTGTGTTCCGGCTTGGATCAATGGAACTAACATGGTATACTTTAACTAATTCACTGCCAGGAATTAATTCATTAATTCAACCGTCGCCCGGTCCCCTTGCCAGCGAAAACGGCGATTTTTACTGTACCCAAAAGATTTTGGGCGGCCCGCGGCCGCGATCCTCCATTCCAGAGCTATATATGGCCGTTTTAATGTGGCTCGTTTTTTGAAAATCAAGCAGAAAACAACTGTAATCCAAGAAAAAATTACTTTTGTGAATCCTTTAACATGAAAGGTGCCTAGATTGTTTTTGTTATCTAATACTTTGGCTATTCAAAAATAGGAGATCTACAAGGTGCCGCGCTACAAGCTTGTAGATCTGCTATTTTAGAAAAATCGTGTGTGTGTGTGTGTGTGTGTGTGTGTGTGTGTGTGTGTGTGTGTGTGTGTGTGTGTGTGTGTGTGTGTGTGTGTGTGTGTGTGTGTGTGTGTGTGTGTGTGTGTGTGTGTGTGTGTGTGTGTGTGTGTGTGTGTGTGTGTGTCTGTGTCACACGCGCGCGAATAAACGCCAGGGGCTAATCTCGCAAACCACTGGACTGATCAGCGCCAAATGACTTGTGCACACGCTGCCAGTAAGAAAGAAAAGAAAATAAGTAACTCCATGGGCTGAGAGTGAGACCTTTGCCCAAATGTGGGCGTCATTATGTCACGGAAATGTCAGAGATGACTGACAGCACAGGGACTGGCCACATGAAACCCGAGGTCCACATGAAGCCACAGCGTTCCCATGTGGAGCCACATGGAGCTGTTCAGAGGAGGGACATGAAAACGTTGAAGAGGTGACATTACATGTTGGCAGGCTTCAGTGACTTGAAACAAGGTCAGAATCCTGTTAAAGCCAACGCTGTAAAGCAGCAATGTCAGAAACGTATAGCTTCTTTCATAATGATATTTCTCTTCATGTTTGTAGTACCGTACATGTGAGACCATGCCAACATGCATGTAAATATGTGAGCTTTTTGCATGATGTTTTTGCAAGGAATTAATTGTAAACCAAACTGCTGAGGAAATGACATTTCTGATTTGAGCTATATTCAACAAATGTAAGATTTTTCAAAAATAGCAGATCTACAAGGTCAAAGAAATCAAAAACAAATCACAGTATGGTTGAGTTGCTACTCTTGTTGCCCGGCATGATGTGCTATCTCTACCTTCTCTCTCTGTGTATATCAAAGTGCTCCCGTTCTTTCTGTTTGAGTTAGCCAGCTCATCCTTAAGGATGTTGAGGTATCGACCTGTTGTCTGATCTTTCATGGAGTGCACTCAATACCAGACTGATCGACTCCTGTTGTATTCCCCTGGATAAGACAGACACATACCCGGCAGAGAGAGAGGGGATGTGAGGTCTTGTCTTTGAGAAAATACACCCATGTATATACTGCCCCGGGGCAGTATAAGGGTTAGATGAATGAACTTCCTCTCTTCTTTGACACTAATTGCTGACCTCGACACCTGTTTTCTTCCACTGCCTTATTACCTCATTCCAGTGGTGGAAAGTAACTAAGTACATTTACTCAAGTATTGTACTTATAAGTACACTTTTGAGGTCATTTTTTACTTTACTTGAGTATTCCCAATGTTCTGTACTTTTACTTCTACTCCGCTACATCTCAGAAACAAATATTGTACTTTTACTCCACAACAATTATTTGAAAACTTTAGTTATTAGTTTCTTTGTAGGTTTTGATTATTAATACAAAACATACATTAACCACTTCAGCCCTATATACATTTCGGTCATTTGAAAATAGCCGATCTACAAGCTCACAATGCGACGCATTGTGAGCTTGTAGATCTCTTATTTTCAAAATATTTGTATACATTTTATACATTTGAAAACTTGTGAATGGGACATTCTGCGTAATGAGTAATCTTTACTTTTGGTACACAAGTACATTTTGATACCAATACTTTTGTACTTTTACTCAAGTCAATTTTAAATTCCGGACTTTTACTTGTAACAGAGTACTTCTACATTGCAGTCTTGATACTTTTACTTAAGTAAAAAAATTGAGTACTTTTTCCACCACTGTCTCATTCTCAGACTAGTAAGGATGTTAGTTCCTCTTTGTTCTTCTTTTCTTGTGGGGTTTCAATAAATCTCACAGAGCCTGATGGTGCTTTTCATGAATTGCTTCAGATAATTGGTGTTTGGGGTATATTGCAGATTTATATTTATGCCACAAAATTATGCAGCTCTGTCACATTGTCTAACTTCAGTGTTTAGATCTTACAAAAGTGCCCAACTGGTGTGAGAAGAGCTCTGGTGGGAAAAAGAAGAAGAAAAAAAAAGGGCTTGAAAAATTGAATCCTCCTTTGCGCTTTGTCAAAGTGGGTCACTAAGATGGCCTGTGAAGTTAAACATGTGAACATGTCAGTGGCTCGTTCGTGAGCTACCTGCCTGAAAGTATAATTATCTCATTTTTCTTCTTGTGATATTCAGATGGTAAGTAGGTGAAATTTGAATGCTGTTTGCTCACTGAATGAATTACTGTACCCATGCAGCCAAGGATATTTTACTACGTTCCTATTCACGCCCACCTATTTCGACATATAATGGGCAACGGGCTTATATCTTTCTCTTATTGATCAGTCAGTGCTCCTTTATCTCATAGCCAGCCTTCATTTGCTTTGGCTGAGGGGAGAGGGGGAGGAGATGAGGTGGTGATGATAAGCCTATAGGGCTGAAACAGCAGCTGATTAATCAACCCTCAATGTGCATTTATGGATTACTGTCACTTTACCAGCATGGATATTCAAAGTACATTTTGTCACCCTTATGCATCAATAAAGAGCACGGCACCTTGTTTGGATGTGCACTCTGACGCCGGAAAGACAAGCTTCTCTTTGTTTTCTCATGAGTTAAAGGTTTCATCACATACATTTTCTTTTTTTTCTCTTCCTTTTTAGTTTATTTGTTTTGTTTTATGATCTCAAATACACCCCAAAAAAACTGAACTTTGAACATTCAGCGGATTTCTGAATAATTGGGCAAAAAAAAAGTGCTGGGATTGGCCCCTGGACTTTGATGTCACAGTCTATTAATCCCGCCCCCTCTCCTCCCCTATCCTTCTCCTTTGGGGGGAGGAGCAGAGGCGGTGATTGACAAGCAAAATCCCTCAACATCGACACCCGCAGGCAAATCGTTTTTTTTTTTTCATTGCAGCTGAAAAGCCCTCCGAACACAGAGATAAAACTATAAAAAGTGCTCCTCGGAGCTCAGGTCTCCGCCAGGTCAGGTAGGTTATTGTGGCCTCCTGGTGGCGCTATAATAGGCCAATGTAAAAAGGGTGTCATTTCTTCTTAGGCTTTTCACGGCAATCAGACACTGCATTCATGATTTGAGGCTTTTGTTCCAAAAATGTGTTTTGCTAAATTAGACCTGCTGGTGGCGCTATAACTGGCCAATGTGAAAAGGGTGGCATTTCTTCCTTGGCCTAATGGGAATGTGCGTGTGAAATTTAACGGGAATCGCACGCTGCGTTCATGATTTGAGGCTTTTGTTCAAAACGGACCAATCCTGCAAACTTTGGAAGCCGACCTTAGCCAATGAGGATGGAATATGAAAAATCGGACAGATCCGTGTTGATCACATGACTATAGAGATACTGTGTATCGATTTGCATGACGTTTGGATAAAATTTGTAGGAGTAAATGGGTTTTGCACAAATCGGCCTCCTGGTGGCGCTATAAAAGGGCTATGTGAAACATTTGTGGCAGAGGTTCTGAATTGGCATCCAGGGAGTGTGTGTGCACAGTTTCGGAGCGAGCGGGCCAATGGTGTCGGAGATTAGCCGCTCGCAGACGGACGGACACACGGACGGACACACGGACGGACAAAAACCTGCCACTCACTGGAGTGGATTTTTCAGTTAAAACCTTTTAACACACGTTTGAAGGACCATGAAGACTTTTAATATTTTGTAAATCGGAATGTCATGAAACCTTTAAGTCTCGTTAATTTGTTTACAAAACAAGTCTGATGCCCGGTCTAGTAGTAGTAACAACAACAACAATAATAATATGCAAACATTTTCAATGATCCCAATAGTTGCTGCATTTGGTTGCCTCTCACACACCGAAAGAAATGCATGCCAGGGACATACAGTAGCTCTTCAATGGATGCCAAGGTGCTGGCCTTCTGCTCCAATAAGTATATGTATATTTTTGCTTATACCTTTAAGTTAGCAATCAGTGTCCCTACAGTATTTCTCTACAGTATGTTTGTTGGCATGTATGTATTGTAGTAGGTTTGCATTCTCATATTCAATGTATCACAGTCATTCTGTTTGAATGCACTTCATTACACACTTCCTTCCCCATTGGGAAGTTATTAATGTTTCTAACGTATCACTTATGCTACATTTATTTTCATGTTTTTAATAGGTGGTGATTGATTATGAATTACCATTATAATGAATGATTATAATGAAGAAAAACATTTTCTAATTGACAATGTCGTTCTTTCTCAACAATTCCATGAGCATGCAGTTATTCCAAATGGCCCCCCATGAAACACCATGCTAAAGCGGATGAAAAGACGGTACGACGTGTATATCGGCTTCCTACTATGACAACTAATTTGCATAATTAGCTGTTGGTACCTCATTAACAAATGTACAGTGAGGCTGCAGCACTTAAATGCATAAGCCTCTATACAATCAAGGTCAGTTCAGAAATTGGTTTAATCTGTTACTGCCTGAGACATGACAGATACCAGGACGTCAGGTAATTGCTTCTTCAGAAAAATGGAGGAGCGCTGTGAAATTAGTCATCCGCAAGGATGAATATTATAAATGGCACAGAGGAACAAATTAACTGGGTTGATCTATCATATCACGGGGAGCGAGCACTTCTGCAAGAACATGGCACAGTATATTAGCTCCTGTTTATTGTATGTGATGTGTGTACATTAGGCTGCTCTGAGAATCTGTCAGGTGGTTTGCCTCGCGTCAAACAGGGTTCGATGAGGTCGAGTGGAGTGGTTGAAATGTGAGAATTTTTTAGCTTGAATGCAGTGGTGGAAAACAGTACTCAAATGTTTTACTTAAGTACAAGTATCAATACTGCAATGTAGAAGTCCGGGATTCTAAATTTACTTGAGTAAAAGTACAAAAGTATTGGTATCAAAATGTACTTAAAGTACCAAAAGTAAAAGTACAAACATTTTGAAAATAGAAGATCTACAAGCTCACGCTCACAACGCGCTCTTCTATTTTCAAATAGCCTAGGTATAGGGATAACGTGGTTAATGTATGTTTTATAATGTAATCATTTATCTCTGCAAAGTAGCTAGTAACTAAAGTTTTCAAATAATTGTAGTGGAGTAAAAGTACAATATTTGCCTCTGAGATGTAGTGGAGTAGAAGTAAAAGTATAGACAATCGGAAATACTCCGGTAAAGTAAAAGTACCTCAAAATTGTACTGAGGTACAGTACTTGAGTTCCTTTACACCGCTGGTATTAGCCCAGGTGAAAAGACGTGTAAAAGTAATTAGGCCAGGCCTTGAAGTGGCGGGCGGTAACCTCATTTCACATCATTAGGCATACACTGTGTGTGGCCGGTGATTTGGGGCCTTAATTGGCTTTTGGCGTCACCATTTGGTGGGAGGTGCAGGGGCGTGGGGTCCTTCTCGCCGCAGTTTTGTTCTCCTTTCATTAGGGGGGGGGGGGGGTGGGAACTGGGCTATAGGGGTCAGCTTGGGATTCCTTTTAAAGGGATAGTTCACCCAAAACATTATGTTTTCTTACTCGAATTCATGGCTATTTTTTTTGTTTTTGTCGCCAATAATATGATGACCGCCGCAGCGGTAGGCAGCGGTTCCGGTAGGAGACACAAAGGAGACTCTTTGTGTCTCCATACTGGAACCGCTGCCGGTCATCAAATTATTGGCTTGAATGCGACAAAAACTCAGGGTTACGGATGTAACCCCGGTTTCTTTAGAATTCGGAGTAACATACTCACTATGGGATATCAGCGCCCCCTGGCGTTGATGCAGAGCTACATACCATAAACTCCCGGGCCATTCATTGGCTGAGAAGGGTATGTCACGTGTCCGGTAGACCGGAAGAGGTATAAAACCTCTTGCGTGACGTGGCTCATCCTCTTTAACACGCTTCCTGCATGCAGATGCACACAAACAGGGGTGTTAGGTGAGTATGTTACTCCGAATTCTAAAGAAACCGGGGTTACATCCGTAACCCTGAGTTTCTTGTCAATTCTCCGTAACATACTCACTATGGGATGCATAAACCCCCCTGGGCTTATAGCCATACCGAATCTCAGGTCCGCACGCCCCCTAGCCATAAGGCCCCGTCCCCCTGGACGTGACCTTCGGCCTCACGGGCGCCCCAGCCCTCCGGGCCGGGGTGCGGTATATAATTGAAAGAAAAGGACCCTGACAGACCAAGTCTGCCTATTCATCTAATGAACAGACACAAGTCTGACCCATAAGTGAAAACAAGGAAACAGGGCCTCCTCCCCTGGAAACCTACCAACGGTGGTTCCGAGGGGACTCAAGAGAAGGAAGGTAGAGAAGGGAAAAAAGGCGGGTTACACAAAGACCTGCCTAACCTCCCCTACCCTAAGTAGAGACAGCCGCTATGTCCAGTACAGCGTGCGCCACTGACGCCGCTGCCACATCCAGGCTGTAGAAAGCCGCAAAAGTCGATGGAGACGACCAGTTTGCGGCCGCGCACACCTCCTGGACCGACATTTCCCTGGAGAGGGCCCAGGAAGTAGCCACACCTCTAGTAGAGTGAGCCTTCAGTCCTTCTGGAACTGGAGCGCCACTACTGACGTAGGCCAGCCTAATGGCATCCACACTCCATCTAGAAAGCGTCGCCTTAGTCACTGCCTTCCTCCGACCATCTGGGCCGAAGGAGACAAAAAGTTGCGACGACGACCGGCCGACCGCCGTCCTCTGGCAGTAGAGCTTCAACACCCTCACTGGGCAGAGACAGTGCAGCCGCCTATCCTCTGCCGAAGCGAAAGGAGGCGGATGAAAAACTATCAGCTCAACCGGTGTCTGGGTCACCATTCCGTTCTTGGGAACAAACGCCATGTTGGGCTTAACCAAACCCTGCTGTCGTCTCCCAAGAACCTCATGCACTCCGAACTTACTGAGAGCGCATGTATGTCGCTGACCCGTGTAGCTGTAGTGAAAACAACCACAAGAACCGTTTCGAGACTAACGATCTCCAGATCCATAGAGGCTCGAACGGTGGGAGGCAAAGCGCCCCCAGCACCACCGCCAGGTCCCAGGCCGGGAACAGAGGCCTAGAGACCGGCCTGGCCCGCCTGGCACCGTTCATAAAACTACGCACCAGCGGATGTCGGCCAACCGTCATGTCATCGAAACCCACGTGACAAGCGGAAATGGCCGCCTGGTACACCTTAACCGTCGAGAAAACCAGACCTTGGTTCAATTTGTCCTGCAAGAACATGAGGATGCTGCGTACCGAGGCCCGGAAGGCCTCAACCGGCGGTGACTGACCCAGACACCATGACACGAACAGGTTCCACCTGTCGTCGTACGCAGACCTCGTGGAAAGGGCCCTCGCCCCCTGGATGGTAGCTACCACCTCAGGGGGCAGGCCATAAGAAGTCAAGGTCTCCCCCTCACGGGCCAAGCCCACCGGTCTAGGTCCTGAGGTTGCTTGTGGAAAATTCCGACCCCTGCCTGCCGTAGCAGATCTCTGATCGGGGGGAGGGCCCAGGGCTCGTTGTAGAGGAGAGGATTATTCCTAACCTCCATGCGCCCCACGCCAGTGCCACTAGTGGCACTGACAGTCCGTGGAGTCTGACAAGTTGAGAGGACCAACTCCAGTGACGGGAATGCATAAAGCAGTTCAGTCGGCCAACCTGGCCCAGATCTGGCTTGTTATCTCCGGAGGAGAGGCCAATCTGCGTACCAAAAAATGCCCCTGGACAACAGAGTCGCTCCACTGTTCAGGAGGCCCGGTACCTGTGAGGCTCTGGTTGACGTAAGGCGCGCGTCGCACCACAGCGTCAGATCGCCAGCTAGCCTGTCCAACACTGGAGAGGCCAGGCCTCCCTGCTTTTTGGCATAGCACACGGTCGTGGTGTTGTCGGTTCCGATCAGGACATGACAACCTCAGGTGGACGGGGCTCCAAGAGCCCACATCCACCTCCGGGGAAAAAAGGTCACACGTGGGGCTTGTCCAAACGAAACAGGTGTAAGGCCGAAGTCATGAGACCCGTCGCCTGCACGCATAGCCTGTATGTGACTTGTCGCCTCACGCGAGAAGACCCTAGGCCGAAACGCCGTCTATCCCGCCCGGGACAGACGCGCCGTGAGCCTGGTCTAGCCCAGCGAGATCCCCTATGAAGGTGGTCTGCTGAGACGGACCAAGACGCTCGACGGACGGTGACGGTGAAAAACCCCTCGACGTCAAGTGGGGAAACGGCCACGTCTGTGTGCCGCGCCACCTCCTGACTGTGGTGGATAGAAAGGAACGTGGAAATAAGCATTGAAAACAATGCTGGTCCACCCATCTCCTTACCGCACCGTCCGCAGAGAGGGTCATACACCAGTACAACCACAGTGTGTTGTTGTTGATCAGGGGAGCTGACCAGTACAACCACAGTGTGTCACTGCTGTACTGAAAAAAACCCTACACACACAGTGTACCACTGAAGTACCGGGATAGTAAAACAGTTCCGGACTGCAAACTCTCCAACAAGCTGCCTCAGCAAGCGAGTCAGGAGGGGCTCTGATGTCACCCAGTGCGGACAACGCACACGTTTCCAACTGGACCGGTGATGTCGCCACGTGATCCAGCGGACCCGCACATGCGGGGCCGTTAGAGACCGTGGAAGGGTAGCGGTGGAAGGTGGCCACCGTGGTGTTGCTTTAGCGGGGCTGGCTATGCGCTGCACCAAAAAACAACACTGCAATGTGTTGTTGTTAGTGAGGCCAGTTAGCCGCCAATCGAAGCAACAGTAGCCTGACTGGAGGTTCTGCAAACCTAGCAGCTAACAAGCTAGTCAAGGCTAAATCACCATGAGCCAAGAAACGTTGAGATCCGTTTCCAAGGGAACCGGTTTCTTGTGTGTGCGTCGCCATGGGGACCAAAGACGCTACTACTGGTGCTAGCAGCGCTAACCCTGTGTGCGTTGCCATGGGGACCAGCGACGCTGCCACTGCCGCCAGCGGTGCTAACCCTGAGGTGACCGCCCGAGGCAGTAGAGGTACTAACGGTCCGTTAGGACCCGGCGGGGTCACGTGACCGGTCACGGGGACCTTGCCTGACGTCAGCATCCGGTTTGTCCGCCAGCGCAGCCTGTCTGTTTCCATGGAAACCAACGGCGCTGTCACTCTGACAAACGGGGCCGTCCGAAGTAAGCCTACCTTGGCCGTCGCCCTCTCGTCTGAGCCCAAAGGCTCCGGACGGAGCGTCGACAAAGTCGTCCTCCCCTTAGGGAGTGCTTTGTCGCTCGTTAGTGGCGAACGAGGCCTGTAGTCCGTGAGGCGGTACGGCAAAGGGGGCATCTGTCCCTCCAAAATGGCGGAGACAGAGGTCCGCTCTTTGACCCAAGTATTTATTGAGACCCTTCAGATTCAGAATGGGTCGTACCCCCCCCCCCCCTTCTTTTCCACCAGAAAATATTACGAATAGAAAACCAGTTGGTTCCGATTCATAGATAGTTCTCTGACTATGTTACTCTGAATTCTAAGGAAACCGGGGTTACAACGTAACCTTGCGTTTCTTGACAAATTCTTCGTAACATACTCACTATGGAGAGAGAGTGAACCCCCTCTCTCAGAGACATGGTTGCCTTATCCTCTGCATGAGAGGAACAACACCGTGTCCGACATAGGAGATTATATGCATAAGAGCACGTGGAAAACACACCAGTACAACCACAATGTGTTGTTGCGGATCAGGGGAGTTGATCAGTACAATCACAGTGTGTCACTGCTGTACTGAAAAACCCTGTACACACACAGTGTAACGCTGATGTACTGGGATAGTAAACAGAAGTATCGGAAGTAATCCTTTAATAGCGCCCATGCTCAAGAGGAAGGAAACTTCCTCCCTCAGAGTATTGGCTGCTGGGCCCCTTGCACGGGAAAACAATACTTTTTCTGTCACGGGGGGTTTTTGTGGAGAAATGCAGCCTGAAACCCTTTAGTATTGTGAGCAATACCTAAGCATTCGGCTTGCAAACCTCCATTGCTTCACACACCGAGCAAGTGGCTTGGACGATGACGTCACCGGCCGCTCGGAGAGTGGGAGCGTTGCCATGGGGACCGTTGCCATGGGGACCAGTGACGCTGCCACTGCCGCCGGCGGTGCTAACCCTCGGGCCAACGGAGGACTCGGAGGAGTCACGAGACTGGCCACGGGGAAAAACCCCGGCGTCAGAATTAAGCCCAAAGATATATACAGTGAAAACTATATATATATCAATGATTAATCCTACCTTGGCCGTCGCCAGAGTGTAGAAGAGAGAGTAACGTCACGCTTCGATCTCGCCGCAAAGCGGGCCTCTATGGGCTATAGTTCCAACATTGGAACTATCTCATTGACGTAGACAGAGCACTTCCGCATTCCATTCTCACAATGGGATCGACGCTACTGTCATTACTCTCTTCCTAACTTACTCTGGCCGCCGCCATCTTGTCGACAAAGTCGTCCTCCCTAGGAGGTGCTTTGTCGCCCTCCAGCGGCGAACGTGAGGCGGTACGGCCAAGGGGTCATGTCTGACCGAAGTACTTCCGGTTCACAGTGGTGCGTGGGCACTTCCTGTGGGACGGAAGCCCGTGAGGCGACAAAACCTTCCTCCCCGTAGGGGATGCTTTGTCGCTCGTTAAAGGCGAACGTGGCCTGCAAAACATGAGGCGGTACGGCCAAGGGGTCATGTCTGACCGAAGTACTTCCGGTTCACAGTGGTGCGTGAGCACTTCCTGTGGGACGGAAGGCAAAAACCGGCGTGACCCCATTCCACTGGCGCATTTGCGCCCTCTGGCGGACAGGGGTGATGTGGGTTTTTATATTACCTTCATATGATGTTATCCAACAATGTCTAGAACATCGGAACTCGGGTGTTCTAGACAGTGTGGGCTTATGTAATTGAGAACGTTGATACATTACATGCACGGATATCATCCCATCAATGTCTGGGATACCGGAGTTCGGGCATCACAGACATTGTGGACTTATACACAGAGAGCATTGGAGCAGAGAAGGCCGCTTGCAGGGGACTCCATTGCTCCGCTGCTCTTTCAGATGTTATCCAACAATGTCTAGAACACCGGGACTCGGGTGTTCTAGACAGTGTGGGCTTATGTAATTGAGAACGTTGATACATTTACATTACATGCACAGATATTAGCCCATCAATGTCTGGGATACCGGAGTTCGGGCATCACAGACATTATGGGCTTATATACAGAGAGCATTGGAGCAGAGAAGCCCGCGGTAGGGGACTCCACTGCTCCGCTGCACTCAAGCCACGTGAAAGAACGAGATCGTTTGTAACATGTAACACATTTATTTCTTTGGCAGAAAAAAAAAATTTGTACTTTTAAACACACATTCGTTTTCATTAAACATGGCCTTCTGGCAGTCGAGGAGCCGTCCATCTTGTCCATCGAGTAAGGTCTTCAGAAGCCCCCGAGGTTTGCTCGATACACAGAGTGAGAAGGCTAACAAGCTGGTGTTATCCTAGCGAGGCAAGCTAGGCTAGGACAACGCTGTTAATAACCTGTTGCATGGGTGTTAAGCCAACAAAACACTGCCTGACTAAGGCGACGTTAACCTAGCGAAGCAGCTAACGTAGCTAGTCTGGGCTAACTCACTCACGAGCTTCTGCCTCGTTCTCCCCTTGCCTATGCCGCCGTCGCCGGAGCCCCTTCGTTGTCTCCTGGCGACGCACCGCTGGCCCGGTACGCTTGCTGTGGCAGCGGAGTAGACGGCTGGGAAGAGGGGGAGGAAGTGCCGCTAGGTAGATGCACCTGGATGGCTCTCCCAGACACGGTGCTAGCGGCTGCTGCAGTGCTGTGTAGCACGGCTTGTGTAGCAGCCTGGAGGTGCTGCGAGCGGGGGCTAACGCCGCTCGCAGCCGGGACTGCCGGAGGGCCCATTGTGTACTGTGAGCGCACGTGGTGGGCCCCACCACCCACGTTCCCTGGGCCGTGTTGCTGGATCCGCGACGACCGGGGACGAGACGTCGCTGCCTCCCGCAGCCAGGGCGCTGCCCTGGCTAAGCGGCTATCGAGGTGCAGCGTGGAGAACAGCGCAGTCCTCGCAGCATCCCGGTGCATCTTGGAAATGCCCCGGCCCCGTAGAGACCGAGGCACGAGATGCAGAAACCACGAGGGTCATCCCCGGCGATCATCAAGCGGCAGAGCAGCAATACGCAGGGACGTGGAACCTCCATCTCGAGCTAACCTGTTAGCTTTCAGCCGCAAGGCTAAGAGCGCGGAAAACTCAAAGGAGGAAAACTTGCTTTAGCAGTAAAAGAAAGAAAGAGAAGATAGCCGCGGGAGCGGAAATAATAAAACTTTTTTTTTTAATAGGAGGAAAACCCGTTGGTTAGTACAAGTACCACCGAGTGGGCTAAAGCTGGTTTCTGTCCTGATCAAAGTTACGTTTGTTATTATTAAGGTATGTCTTGAGCTGTTGCATCTGCCATGCAGAGAAGCGAAAGAGGATGAGCCACGTCACGCAAGAGGTTTTATACCTCTTCCGGTCTACCGGACACGTGACATACCCTTCTCAGCCAATGAATGGCCCGGGAGTTTATGGTATGTAGCTCTGCATCAACGCCAGGGGGCGCTGATATCCCATAGTGAGTATGTTACGGAGAATTGACAAGAAACTAAAGAATATCCATGAATTCAAGTCTCCATGGGGTGACTAATCGATAGAAAAAAAAGTACAAGCTTATCCCTTTAAGCTTGTACCACTTGTCTTTTATTTAAGTTTTCATCACATGCGTATGTAAGTACCAGTGTTGATTCCGTCGACTAAAACTAAGACGAAAAATGTTCGTCGACTACCCTTTTTCACTGACGAAAACTAAATAAAAACTATAAACTATGATGCCTAAAACTATGACTAAATATACGGACAATTTCGTCAACACATAAAAACTAGACTAAAGTGTTAGTGAGGGACTAGTGGAGAAGAGATCCAGTAGAACTAAAAGACAAGTCATTTTATGCTTGCTAGCGCTCGGGTGTTGCGCTCTGAAAATAGCCGATCTACAAGCTCACAACGCATCGCGCTGCGACACGTTGTGAGCTTTTAGATCGGCTATTTTCAGCATGCAACCAAGTGTAAAATCAGCCATTGCGACGCCCTCAAGGCACCGCCACAATACATTTTAGTCGACTAAATCAACTGTAGATTTAGTCGACTATAATCTTATGATATTTAGTCGACTAAACTAGACTAAAACAAACTAAAACATTTCAGATGACTAAAATATGACTAAAACTAATTTGTTGTCAAAATCAACACTGAGTAAGTACGTATGTGACTATGCGTGTATATTGACCCCTTTTTATGATTATTTTATCACAATTACACATGTATCTGTTTCATTCGTGTGGTGTTATGGTGTTATGTTTCAAAGAAAGTCCCAAAATAATCAATTAAAAAAAGGCCATTACTGCATTTGATTTAGCATTTTCTAAAGAAGACGACTTTCAAAAGCCAATGATGCATCACTAGGAGTTTCTCCTTTGAGGATGTCTCTGATTGAACAGATTAGATATCAAAGGGTAATAAATAACATGCCATCAGCAGGGACTGTCTCTGTCAAAAGAAAATTGCAACAGACTAAACTTCTCAGTTATTTTGGCAAAGCTTACGTATAACAAACATTAAAACACACAGAGGAGTTATTGGCACAGTTAATACTGTGTGTCTCAATTAAATTAAGGTGTTTCAGTGCTGGTTCACTGACCGCAAACTAGTTTCAGGCATAAAATAACCAAAAGCATGTTCAGCAGTTGCCAGAAAACTGCTGGCGGCACAACATACTTGCAAGAACAACTGCCACATTTATCTATACTCAGCTCACCTTTATTTAACCCATGAAGACCGGGAACGCATCTCTGTCATTTTAGATCTCTTTGGCTATTCAAAAATAGCAGATCTACGAGTGCCGCGCTACGAGCTTGTAGATCTGCTATTTTTGAAAGATCTTGAAAATGTGTGCAAATCTTTGAATATACATATTCTTAAACCGAACATTTGTAACTCAAATCTTTGCTTCTGGGGGGTCCCTGGAACAACATATTGTCAGATGGGGGTTCGCGGCCAAATACATATCATTTTGGGGGTCCTTGACATGAAAAAGTTTGAGCACCACAGATTATAGCAACATACGTTTAAAAAAAAACTGCCAGGATTTAGAAGACATTTGTAGAATGGCCAAAGAAATCAAAAAAATTACACAGATGCGTTCCCGGTCTTAATGGGTTAAAAAAGGGAACTCGTATCACAGGAAGGTTACAACCTAACAGATTGCAGAGAAGCGATGCCGCTCACGTTTCAAGGCGATCCTCGGGTTTTTTGCAAAATGTTAATGGTGTGGGAAGCAATTCTCAAAGCAATGATTAGGAGTTAAGTGCTCTGCATCTGTCCCCATTTTTAGGCGTTCGCAGGCAGCCCAGATAGTCCAAAGGAAAATATATTTGTGTGGCTTCTGGGCTGCTGCAGGGAACCAACAGTGCAGCTCCTTGGAGTGTGTGTGCACTGTGACTAACATTATAGTACTCTGGGAGCCAAAAAATATAATGAAAAGTAAACAAGTCTGCCACCTTTGCCTACCTGACGCCGCAGTGTTTGTAGCGTTCGTCTGGCGCGTAACAAATTGCTTTGCAACAGTTAAATGATTAAGAGCATTCTAAATTATTTTAACCCATTAAGACTGGGAAAGCATCTGTCATCTTAGATTTTAACAACTTAAACCATTATCTTATACTTTGGCTATTAAATCATCATGAACAATTGTGAAAATATTTGAATAAGCGAACATTTTTAACTCAAATCTTTGCTTCATGGGGATTCTACAAATGTCTTCTAAATCCTAACACCTATTTTTGAAAAAGCTTTTGTTGCCTGGTTGTCCTCGCTATGGTATATTGTACTCTGTATTTGATCTTAAATCCTGTCAACATGTTTCAGTCTTATTACTGGTACCAAATGTCCCATGACCTCTTTTTATTTGTTCTTGTTTTTGTTTTTTTTGTATGTTTTATTTTTATTTTTACTGCTATTTTTTCTGTTGCTTTTTTGTACTATTTGATCTTATGTACTGTCTGATAAAAATTCTGAAAATAAAGAGTAAAAAAAAAAAAAAAAGCTTTTTTTGCTATAATCAGTGGTTCTCAAACTTGTGTCAAGGACCCCCAAAATTATATGTTTGTGGCCGCGGACCCCCATCTCAAAATATGTTGTTCCAGGGACCCCCAGAAGCAAAGATTTGAGTTACACATGTTCGCTTTTACAAATTTTCACGATTTTTCCAAAAATAGCACATCTACTCAGCTCAGAGCGTGGCACTTGGTGCCGCACTACGAGCTTGTATATCTGCTATTTTTGAATAGCCAAATAAATAAAAAAAATTACACAGATGCGTTCCCGGTCTTAAAGGGTTAAGTTAATGTGAAGACTCACCGTTTTCATCCAGACTCATACCATTGGGTCAGTGTTTTTCAAAAAAGATGATACAGGGTTGCATTTCTTTCTCTCTCTCTCTCTCTCTCTCTCTCTCTCTCTCTCTCTCTCTCTCTCTCTCTCTCTCTCTCTCTCTCTCTTCTAAATGAATGGTGATGTTTATTGAAGATCCTTTTGGCTCCAGCCAAAAAGTCATTATAAAAACTTCCAACATAACTCAGCAATATATTGAGGTCTGGTAAGCATGCGCCCCCGATCAATAGAGGGAATCAATTCATGTCACTGTCTGCATTAGCCAGCGGTAAATGTAAGACATCCGTTCAAACAGAGGGCATAGCATGCCTTTAGGGAGGACAAGACACTGCTTGTAGTCGAGGTGCTTCTCTCTTTGAGTTTGCTTAGTGGTTAAAAAAGGGTGCTTTCACACTGCCGGGTGCCATTGTTGTTGTTCCTGCTACTGCAGTAGAGTGGAGCATCACATTGTAACTGAATGGCAGGCAAAATAGTGCCACGTACTCCTGTTTTGTTTGCTGACATTCCTGGTTGTGACTTAATCTGGAGAGAACTGCATCATAGAACCTAGATATTGTAGCACTATCCACACGCACGCACGCACACACGCACGCACGCACGCACGCACGCACGCACGCACGCACGCACGCACGCACGCACGCACGCACACACACACACACACACACACACACACACACACACACACACACACACACACACACACACACACACACACACACACACACACACACACACACACACACACACACACACACACACACACACACACACACACACACGCATGCACACATGCTAAATAATGTGAGCACTTATTTTTTGTGTAGGGTTATTGACATAGTCAAATTGACTTCATATGAATTACTGCCTTACCAAGTCATTAACAAAAGCCTTTTGAACCAGGGAAGTGTGATCAGCTCTCCTACATATCCTACATATAATCCTACATAAAATTAAGGAAACCTCTGTGGACAGGATCTGTCTGTCCTGCCCCGGTTCTCCTCAATGGCTGGAGCAATTGATCTGAATTTGCACACATCCATTGTTCATTAGCATATGCACCAATTCGCCCGCTTTGAACTTTCTCAAACTGTAAGCTGTTAATTAGCGCTTTTATGTCAACACCGGAGATTTTGGGCTATGGGAGCCGTCGCCATGGTTATAGCGCCTCAAGCTATGGGATGAATGATCAAACTGCAAACTGTGTGCACGGGCGCTGTTACACATGCAGAGAACGCTGCAAACCTATAAAGGACTTTGTTTCTACGGCCCGTGTACACACACTGCGTTTCATGAGAGGGAGGGCGCTTTGGACTAGTAAATATAGAATTAGTCAAATCACAATAAGAATATGTTTGCGTTTTCATATATTGTTGTTTTGTCTTGATGTATGTGTTTATGTTGTGTATTCTGTAGTTGGTATTGTAGTTTATGGTTGTTGATGTTGTTGTTGTTGTTGTTTTTTGGGGGGGTATATATATTTTTTTCCTTCATGCATCACTTATGGGTGCTTTGATGTTGCTGTTCTGTGCAAAGACATTCAATGACTAAAGTTTCTTAAATACAACAGCAACTAGGTTGAAACACAGGTAGAGAATAGAGAATAGAGGTAGAACATGTTCAAAATAAAATAAATAAATCATCATAATCATCATAGTCATAATCATAATAATGCCGGTGAGCTTAGCATCACATTTCTGTAGCATGGAGTTTGCACATTACAGGATTTTCAGTTGTTTGTTGCCAATGTTTTTGATTATCTTTGAGTGTTTATGAGAACAAACAGACTTAGAGGCCTTGTCCACAGAAAGTGTGTTTTTGAGCTGCCAGCACCTTTCTGTCATGCATTTCTATGGTAAAGCACTCTTCCAAGCGCATTGCGTTTCAGCGCTCTCTAAACGTCCAGCGTTTTTTTTGGCAGAACACTCTGGGCACTTCAAACAGAAAATATTGCTACTGTTGGAGAGGATCGCTGCTCATCGCTGTCACGTTTGATCCTTCTGCTGACAACGCGGTCATTTAACACATTTAAATGGGACGGCAGTGGCTCAGGGGTAGAGTGGCCCGGTAGAGCAGCCGGATGGCAACCGTAAGGTTCCCAGTTCGATCCCGGGCTCCCCCAGAGTTAGTGTCGAAGTGTCCTTGAGCAAGACACGGAACCCCTAATTGCTCAAGATGAGCAGGTTGGTGCCTTGCATGGTTTCCTCCGCCCATCGGTGTGTGAATGGGTGAATGTAATGCACAATCTATGTAAAGCGCTTTGGATAAAAGCCCCAAATGCACCATTTACCATTTTAACACAGAAATGTTCACCGTTGCTTCAGCAAGGCTATTGGGGCAATAACGCAGACTATGACATTGGAGCACAGCAACGGTTGATGGGTTCGAACGTTGCGGGCATGCATCAATAAAAGTACATGTACTCAAGAACTGTACTTAAGTAAAAGTTTACCCTCTAAAACCCTTTACTAGCGCAGGCCAGGCTAGCAGAACAACAACAATAACAAAGTGACAGTGACATTGCACCTGCACCTCTAAGTGTTAACAATGGCATGTGAATTAAATCTGTTTATCCACCCCACTGCCATCTGTTCATTTTCTTGTTGGATATTGTCAGATAAAGGCGTCCCTGACAGCAGTGTTACCAAATGAATGTTTTACCACGACAATAAAGCTGTGCCTGCCATTGTATTACTTTATATTGAGGTTATAATAATGAAAGATTTGCCTGAGATGGTATTACTTTATATTAAAGTTGCGGCTCTGCTCCCATTCGAGGAGGGAAACCGCCCAGAAAAGTGTTATTAGCCGAACGATATTACAAGAACCATCAACTGTCACACATCATAAGTGTCATTTGTGGACATGGCCAATTTTCTTTTCTGGAATAAGTGTGCATGCGTGCGTGTGTGCGTGCGTCCGTGAGTGCGTGCGTGCGCATGTGTAAAATGTAGTTTTGCTTTGCCATAAATGAACTGCAAACACCATTGGTCAGGGATAACAGAGGGAGAAATGATAGCATGAATTCAAAGGAATGCGAGAAAAGGGGAAATGAAGTTCTTAAAACTATATCTATGTCGAGAAGCTCACCTTCAAACCCCCCCCCCCCCCTCCCCCCCCTGTTTGACAGATTAAAGGAGTGCTTTGATTAATTGGTCTCTCTGACGCTACTTTAATGAACGGCGAGGTTGCACCATTGGGGCAAATTAGCCTGATCCTCTTTTTGCAGAACAGAATTAATGAAACCCCGATGGATTACATGAAGTGTGCCATGTTCAGTATCCATGCACATAGTAGTGAATAGCACGAGGCTCCCTGTTAGCACATGCTCCCAATGTTCCAACGTGCCCAAACTTAAAGGTGTAAAGGTTGAGTAGTTAGCCCTTATGATGCTGCAGGTTCATGTGTGTGTGAGTGATCTTTTCTGGCAGTAAAGCAAGAAGCCCTATAATACTGGACATCCTTTATTATGGTGCTGTATTTATTTGATTTTATTTGACCTTTATGTATACAGTTGAATTCCCATTGAGATGCACAATCTCTTTTTACCACGGAGGCAGGGAGCCCTGTTATAATAATGTATAAACACTCTTTTATGTATTTAGAAAGAAGGAAAGAAAGAAAGAAAATCTAAATAGAAAATTAATTGGTATCAGCAAGTCAGAAAAAATCGGAAACGGCCAAGAATAGTCGATATATTGGTGCTTCTCTTGAACCAATGATCTTAGTGTGCCACAGCATTTGTTGTTCCAGCACAGTAGTGTGAATGAGACTTTCAATCAGTGTTGCCAGATTTTGCGAGATAAACAAGCAACCAGGTGACACATATGACGTGAACATGAAAACAAGCCCAAAAGAAGCGACTAGGTCGCATGATCACACACACAGGGGGGTCCCCAGCTAAATGAGTTAATATAGCTTCAAAATCAGTTGAACCACTTCAACCCTATATAGGCCTACATTAGATCTACGTGTAGCCTTGATCTATTTTAAGTAGGCCTACACTTCTGAAACAAGACCCAAAATGCAACCCACAGCTACTAATATTTACAAGTGACTTTACACAAAAACAAGCCCAAAGCAGACTTGGCAACACTGTTTTCAATCAGGGTTTCCGTTAGGCTTTATTTTATTTTTTTGGGCAGGCCAATTTGGCCAATAACATTTAATTTCCCCGGCCAAATGTTACATTGACCGGCCATAATACACGCTGTACTGTTTGCAGATACAGTGCATGCGTGTGCCACAGAGGGACTACAGGTTACTATATGTCTTGGACCAACCGTTTGACTCTAGCCTTCTTATAGGGTTTCACCAGCAGAATGTAAACGGAAAGCCAACAATTGTGAGGTAAATCATTTGTACGAGCTCTTGTTTTTATGGGACCTTGTTTATTTGATACACATATTTGTTTTAGCTCTTTTGCTCATTTGATTTTCCTATTTGTCTCATCTGTTTAAGAAAGTAGGTAGCTGATATATTGCACTTTTACCTTAGCGCTAGGTATACTCTTAGTTGCTTGTTTTAGAAGAGAATGCACTTAAGACTTCTACATGGTGATTAGTAGTTTTCTTGCCTACCTACAGTATGAATGCACTTATTGTAAGTCACTTTGGATAAAAGCGTCTGCTAATTAATGACTGTAATGTAATGTAATGTAATGTAATGTAATGTAATGAAAACATTAAAAGCCCTGAGTTGAACCTATGCTGTATAGGTTTTGAGGAAGAATGTAGGCCTGATAGCTATTGTTTTGGTGCAGCCTGTCTCGTTATGGTACAACTTGTCCTTTGTAGCAAGTATATAACTAGTATAACTACTATATATAACTAGTATATATATAAAAAGACCAATATGAGACCAAAATAAAGCAAAAAAAAAAAAATAGAAAAAAGACAATTTCACCTCCTAAATCAATTCTACTACACCATATGTGAGAAAGCACCCTCCAAGTGCACTAATCTGAAGACTCACCTAGCCCGTAGCACTTGACCTAGAATTAACGAGCATGCAGTCTTGTGCAAAGGTTAAAATGTAATTTAGCATGTTATGTAGACAGATGCTAGGTTCATTTGTTGACCTGGCATCCTGTAGTTTCTATATAGTTTCAATGTACATATTATGTATGTCTTTATATTATACAGTTTAGACTGATGCTAGGTTCTTGGGTTACCTATGATCCCAGACTATTGATGCATTTTATGTACGTGTTTACCTTGCTTACTGTAGGTCGCTCTAGATATAGAGCGTCAGCTAAATGCCTAAATTGTATATTGTAATCATCGCCACCTTGGATATTGTCTCAGACTCCTCTTGCCAAATCAATTACCGATTGATCCGGCAGAATCCCACGACAGTGCACAGAAACATAAAATGCACAACATACAAATGTATTATGTAATGGTTGTTACTGAAAATGAAGATAAAGTCAATACGATGTAACGGATAATCATAGAAGTGGCTAGTTTTGGAATTGTAATATACTGTCTAATCCTTGTGTGTTTAAACACTTTTTTCTGACGCACCGTCAGTGTTCTAAAACTAGGTTCATCAGCAGTTCATATGAAATAAATCCACGTCTAATCCTCCAATAATTAAACAAAGCTCTGTCTGTCCCCTGTCCACAAAATCAGTTCTGCTGCGCGTGTGTGTGTGTGTGTGTGTGTGTGTGTGTGTGTGTGTGTGTGTGTGTGTGTGTGTGTGTGTGTGTGTGTGTGTGTGTGTGTGTGTGTGTGTGTGTGTGTGTGTGTGTGTGTGTGTGTGTGTGTGTGTGTGTGTGTGTGTGTGTGTGTGTGTGTGTGTGTGTGTGTTAGCGGCGGGTCACACATGCGAGATGACAGTGTGTGTATGTGTGTTCGCAACGGGGGACGGCTCTAGCCGCGCGCGTGTGTGTGTGTTAGCGGCGGGTCACGCATGCGAGATGACAGTGTGTGTGTGTGCGTGTGTGTGTGTGTGTGTGTTCGCAACGGGGGACGGCTCTGGCCGCGCGCGTGTGTGTGTGTGTGTGTGTTAGCGGCGGGTCACGCACGCGAGATGACAGTGTGTGCGTGTGCGTGTGTGTGTGTGCGTGTGTGTGTGTGTGTGTGTGTTCGCAACGGGGGACGGCTCTGGCCGCGCGTCTGTGTGTGTGTCTGTGTGTGTGTGTGTGCGTGTGCGTGCGTGCATGTGTGTGTGTGTGTGTTCGCGACGGTGACGTGCAAATGAGCAACAGAAAACCGATCACACATAATGTTTCTGAATTTCCCCCGAAAATGCTAATGATTTGACAGAGTGAGAAATAGGAGGTGTGTAGTAGCGTGCGTGAGTGTGTGAAGAAGATGGTCATTTGCGTGAGTCTCATGGCTCGGCGCGTGAGAGTTTGGCAGCTCTGTATTCCGGTGAGCTGTAAATCCTGGCAGATGCATTGACACTGACAGATTTAGAGAGAGAGGCCTCAGGTAAGGGCTCCGGCGGGGCCGTCTGGCTCTTACACAAAGTCTTAGGTTAATGGGTTAACCCTTTAAGACCTGAGGCGATTCTTTAAAAAAATCTAAATCTCAACAGTTTTTTGAAAAAATCTGGAAAATATTTTTTCACGATTTTTCAAAAATAGCAGATCTACAAGCTCGTAGCGCGGCACTCGGTGCCGCGCTATGAGCTTGTTGATCTGCTATTTTTGAATAGCCTAAAGAAATCTTAAAATGAGACGCAGATGCGTCCCCGGTCTTAATGGGTTAATATATTTGTGAGGATACAGCTAGGCTCTTGTCTGTCTGCAAACACATTTTATGTCCTTGGTGAAGTCAAGATGGGCTCAGTGGTATGAGCCATATAACGGCTGGGTGCAGGATCTGATATTAAGGAGAGTAAAAAGGCCGTGCACAGTGCACTGCCATGCTGGCATGTGGCTACACAACGTCCATAAACCCTCAGGGTGTGTGTGTGTGAATGATGAAAAACCCTGTTTTGTTGTACTGCGAGGCGGGTCTCTCCCATTAGGTTTGGTTTGAAAGCACATAAACATGGGCAGACAGCAGGCTGAAGAGTGTTTGTATCTAAAAATCCATGGCTGAGCACTTCTCGTGTCTGCTGTGCCGAGTGAGGTGCATGGGATACATGACCATGAAAAGAACCCAAAAACCATGGATGGAAGCCTATTGAAGACAGGGTTTGTTAAGGGGTTTGTTAAGGGCATGTAAAAGAGGAAAATGGGCCCATTACACACAACCACCACCAACACTGGTGCACTGATGCACATGTTTTTCTCTTTCTATGCTTCTCTCTCTCTTTCTCTTGTTCCTGCTCTCTCACTTATAAAAGCGAACCTCGCGCACGCTCACACTCACTCACACACGCACGCATGCGCTCGCGCATGCACACACACACACACACACACAAACACACACACACACACACACACACACACACACACACACACACACACACACACACACACACACACACACACACACACACACACACACACACACACACACACACACACACACACACTCACCGGTCGTGTAAAGTAACTAAGTACATTTACTCAAGTACTGTACTTAAGTACACTTTTAAGGATTTTTTACTTTACTGGAGTATTTCCCATTTTCAGTACTTTTACTTCAACTCCACTACATCTCAGAGGCAAATATTGTACTTTTACTCCACTACAATTATTTGAAAACTTATTTACTGGTTACTTTTCAGATATAAATTATGATATTATGAAACATATATTAACCACTTTAGCCCTATTTTATACCTAGGCTATTTGAATATTAGTAGGGGGTACTAAGCACAAAAAATGGCCAAATCGTTACGCGGCGGATAAAAGCATGAAATTTGATACAGATGTCCCTTGGGTCATCCTAAAACATCCTAGAAGGGGTGCCCAAAAAAATCTTAAACAGGAAGTGACTTATGGACAAAATTCAAAATGGCCACCTAAACTGTTGACCGTTGACTCAAAAGACACCAAAATAATCTCCAAAAAGCATAAAATTTGGCACATATGTCCCTTGGGTCATCCTAAGACATCCTAGAAGGGGTGCCCAAAGGAATCTGAAACAGGAAGTGAGTTATTGACTAAATTGAAAATGGCCGCCTAGTGTTGTCGATTGACTCAAAAGACAACTAAAGAATCTCATAAAACCCTACAATTTGGCACACATGTCTTTTTGGTCATCCTAAGACATCCTAGAAGGGGTGCCCAAAGAAATCTTAAGCAGGAACTGAGTTATTGACAAAATTGAAAATGGCCGCCTACAGTGTTATCTATTGACTCAAAAGACAACTAAAGAATCTCATAAAAGCATACAATTTGGCAGACATGTCCCTTGGGTCATCCCAAGACATCCCAGAAGGGGTGCCCAAAAAAATCTTAAACAGGAAGTGAGTCATTGACAAAATTGAAAATGACCGCCTACAGTGTTGTCGATTGACTCAAAAGACAACTAAAGAATCTCATAATGGCATACATGTCCCTTTGGGTCATCCTAAGACATCCTAGAAGGGGTGCCTGAAATGATCTGAAACAGGAAGTGAGTTATTGACTAAATTGAAAATGGCTGTGTACAGTCTTGACAGATGATGCAAAAGACACTCATAAAAAATAATCTCATAAAAGCATGAAATTTGGTACAAATGTCCCTTGGGTGATCTGAATGCATCCTAAGGGGTGCCAAAACAAGTTTGAATAGTCTCTCAATGGAAAACACTCCTCCCACACGGGCTGCACTGCTACAATATTCAAATCGAGCAGCCAATCTAGCATTTGGTCCAGAAGCCTGAAAGCTATGCAATCTCTACCATCTCCTGACAAATAAATTAAAGTCGCTGATTCGTGGACACCTTTATGGACACTCTTGCCAGAGGCTGCTTAAGTTTGTAGAGAACTCAAGTGTGGCTGCAAAGCTGAGCCCTTCTGTTCGAGAAAGTGTAGATGCCGGGATGCTGGGTTACCTTGCAGAGCATTATGCCAATGTGCTGGTAATTGCGAAATGGCACACATGAATACATGTAGTTACTAAACACTAATCACAAAAAAACAGTAATGATCAAGAAGAAAATACATGAGAAGATAGAGTGTAAAACAAGCAAGAAGATGTAGAGTGCAAAATAAATAAGATGCAGAGAGTAAAATAAGAATATGCAGAGTAAGATAAGATGCAGAGTAAAATAAATGAGAATATGCAGAGAGTTAGATAAATAAAGAAGATTCAAAGAGTACAATAAAAAAATTATGCAGAAAGTAAAATAAATAAGTGATGTAGAAATAAAAACAGAAGGTAGACTACAAAATACGGCAAGTTATGCACTGCATAACCTGTCGTATTGAGTCTGCATAATATGCAGACTGCCATGGTCAACTGTTTAAACAGCCATTTAGAATTTCTTCAACATGGTCCCTTCCTAAAAAGTTTAATAAACAAGCAAACAGATAAATAACCCCTTCTAGGATATATTAAGAAGCACTCAATGTACGTACCAAATTATACACTTTTATGACGTCCCCTTATGTTTTCTTTTGTGTCAACTGCCTTTAGGCGGTCACTTCCTGTTTAAAACCTTTTTGGGCACCCCTTGTAGGATGCGTTCAGATCACCCAAGGGACATTTGTACCACATTTCATGCTTTTATGAGATTCTGTAGGTATCTTGCATCATCTTTCAACACTGTAGGCGGCCATTTTCAATTTAGTCAATAACTCACTTCCTGTTTCAGATTATTTTTGGCACCCCTTCTAGGATGTGTTAGGATGACCCAAGGGACATATGTGCCAAATTGTATACTTTTTGGAGATTCTATAGGCTTTTTGAGTCAATCGCCAACACTGTAGGCGGCCATTTTCAATTTAGTCAATAACTCACTTCCTGTTGAAGACTTTTTTGGGCACCCCTTCTAGGATGTCTTAGGATGACCCAAGGGACATGTGTGACACATTTTATACTTTTTGGAGATTCTTTAGTTGTCTTTTGAGTCAATCGACAACACTAGGCGGCCATTTTCAATTTGGTCAATAACTCACTTCCTGTTTCAGATTTTTTTGGGCTCCCCTTCTAGGATGTCTTAGGATGACCCAAAGGACATGTGTGCCACATTTTATGCTTTTTGGAGATTATTTTGGTGTCTTTTGAGTCAACGGTCAACAGTTTAGGTGGCCATTTTGGATTTTGTCCATAACTCACTTCCTGTTTAAGATTTTTTTGGGCACCCCTTCTAGGATGTTTTAGGATGACCCAAGGGACATCTGTATCAAATTTCATGCTTTTATCCGCCGCGTAACGATTTTTCACTTAGTACCCCCTACTATATAGCAGATATTGATTATTGATGCTATTTTCAAACATTTCAGTACTTTTACTTTTGGTACTTTAAGTACATATTGATACCAATACTTTTGTACTTTTACTCAAGTAAATTTTGAATTCTGGACTTTTACTTGTAACAGAGTATTTCTATATTGCAGTATTGATACTTTTACTTAAGTAAAACATGTGAGTGCCTTTTCCACCACTGCTCACACTCACACACATCACCAAAACCTTCAATTGCGTCCCATGCTGTCCAGACAAATGGTGGAAGCCAGGGGCTGGGGGCCCATCTGGCCGGCCATTTTCCAGCGGGCCCCAGCATGGACAGAGCTAGAAGAACCATCTAATACCCGTCCTCCCCCCCCCCCCGTCCTCCCCGAGACACAGAAGGCTCTGATGGTATCCTCAGTCAACGTCAAGGACACTGACTACACCTTAGCTATCGCTGCCAAGGTCACCAAACTCCCTCTCTCTCTCTCTAACTCTCCTCTCTCTGGCTTCATACACCCACACACACACACCTCTCTCTTCTGTCTTTTATCCCATTTAGACCGGGAAATAATTGGTGTCATTTTTAGATTATTTTGGCTATATTCAAAAATTATTCAAAAATAGATCTACAAGCTCGTAGCGTGGCACCGAGTGCGGCGCTACGAGCTTGTAGATCTGCTATCTTTGAAAAATCGTGACATTTTGTGCAAATCTTTGAATATATATATTAGTTTTTTAAAGCGAACATTTGTAACTCAAATCTTTGCTTCTGGGGGATTCTACAAACGTCTTCTAAATCTAATTTGTTTTTGGAAAAATATTAGTGGTTCTCAAACTTTTTCATGTCAAGGACCTCCAAAATTATATGTATTTGGCCGCGGACCCCCATCTCAAAATATTTTGTAATAGGGACCCCAGAAGCAAAGATTTGAGTCAAAAATGTTCCCTTTAAAAATATATATATATTCAAACATTTGCACACATTTTCAAGATTTAGAAAAAAAAAGAAGATCTACAAGCTCATAGCGCGGCACTCGGTGCCGCGCTATGAGCTTGTAGATCCGCTATTTTTGAATAGCCAAAGAAATCTAAAAATGACAGAGATGCGTTCCCGGTCTTAATGGGTTATATTCCACTCTGCACTAGCTACATAGTGCATATCGTGTAGAGGCTTGATTGTACCAAATCCAGAGGGAAAAGCCAAGTTTGCAGACACAGCAGTCGATGTTCTGTACTCCACTGTGATTAGTCTGAGACCAGCTCCCTACTACTGTCAAGCCAGGGGGCAAAGAGGCTGGAAGAGTAGAGCTACTCTCAAATATTGGAACAGATTGTAAAGTGCACTTGGAGGGTGCTTTCTCACATGTGGTGCTGTACAATTGGTTTAGATAGGAGGTGAAGTTGTTATGTTGTTGCAGTCTTTTTTCTTTGATTCTTTTTGCTTTGTTTTGGTCTCGCATTGCTCTTAGACAGAACAAAAAGAAAGAGAGAAAAAAAACACTGAGTGTGGTTATGGAAGATCTTCTAATAATAATTTACTGTAGCTCCAACTTCCTGTACCCAAAAATAAAAGGTACCGTAGGCCTATACTAGGAGTGTGTGCAAAAGTTTCACAGCAATCGAACGCCGCAAGGGCCCGGGCTTTAGGGGCTGGAGCCCGAGGCACCACATTTTGGGGTCGGGGGAATTGCAAGTATAACGGCACCAAAATGCTGTCCGTGGGCTGCAGAAATAGCTCTAAATCGGTGCTGGAATGCGTCAGCAGCACCCCTCGCCAGGGACGTGCAAGAGGGATTTGGAGAGGCAGGGGCTGGAGTTTCAAAAGGGCCCCTACATGCCAGCGCCCACAGGGCGCCGGCGGGATTTTCTTTTTTTACATCTCATTTCTAATTAACACTAGGAATCTAGGATTATACTGAAAAAAATAACCCCACAAACATGAACAATAATGAGACAAAAGTTACTGTCACTGATAATCTATATGAGAAATTCAGCATGTATTACTCTAACAGTGGGACACAACCTCGTTGCCCTGATCATGAGGCACATTGACAAAAACGATCTTTGCAAGAAGAGCCACAACAACCGCCCAGCCTGCCATAGCAACCCAGTAGCCTTGAATTACTGGTTATCAAAGTGAAATCAGCAGTTGCCGTTATCAAGTATTTTAAGCATTTGCTTGCCTATAAGTGTCTGTCAGTCAGCAAGCAGTCAGCATCGATCAAAATTCAATTTGCGGAAAATTGTGAAATTACACTGGACTGACAGAGAGCTGTCAGAGAGAGATAGAGAGCGAGAGAAAATGAACAGTACAATACTTTTTTGTGCACAATACTGTCTCAATTTAAGACCAATCACTCGTCTGCGCGTCTCTGTGTGTGTCTGTGTGCTCTCCTCATTGATAGGACATGTGCGTGCAACTCTGTCTCACTCCCCAGAAGTCATATTGTGACTTCTTACGTTGGTGCGTGCGCACGGCTAAGTTTCCATTGGGCATATACTTTGTTGCGTGCGGTATCGCATATCCGGAAATAGACAATCTACTAGTCGATCTATAACAGATCGGCTAATTCTGTGTGCGACACCGCACTCGATCATCATACAATCATACAATAATTCCCCAAACGTCTGTCTGACTGTCCCCAAAATCGTGTCTGTCCCCAAAATCTCTTCTACTCAGTGCCTGGAGCAATTTATCTGTATTTACCACACGGCCATTGACCATTAGCATGTGCACGGAACAGCGACGCCCGTTTTTCACTTTCCCTAAATGTAAGCTGTTCATTAGAGTTTTTACGTAAAATAATTTGGGCTATGGGAGCTATCGTCGGCATGCTTACAGCCGTCGGCGTGGTTACAGCCCCCCAAGCTATGGGAGGAAGGGGTCCTCCTTGGGGCCAAAAAGGTTTGGGACAATTGCTGTACAGCACAGCACATAATAACCCAAAGTCTGTTACTGCTTTGACTGCACACACATCCCCGAGTATGGACTTGTTAAGTATAATCAAGCTTTACTAGATTATGTGGCGTACGGCATGGATTTCTACAAAGGATCAGTTGAAAGTTGAAAGGGTGTGAGTATGCATGTTTTTGTGCTTGTTCTGGTTGATGTTTAGTACCACTCCTAGCATTCTGGTGTTCAGGGACTTCTAGGACAGGCTTCATGGTCCAGCATTCACTGCCATATACTCTAAGAGGACAGACTGCCATTAGAGAAGAAGCTGAGCCTGATAAGTCGGGGGAGGTTGTACTTCCACACACCGGCCATGCCATTCAGTGCCCTCCGTGCGAGTGCCTTCCTTTGAGGATCCTCTCAGTGTAATGGCGAGCTTTACGAAGAAGAGTTTTGCGCGCCTTAAGGACTTCGGCAGCAGCCCCCACGCCATCTGTCGCTGCCTGGGCCTCGTTTTGCCATGCAGATTGAGGTGATGGATGAGTATCTCTCCACTCTGCGATATGCAATCAGATCATCAGCGTTAACTCTCCCGTGCTCCTGGGTCACACCACTACCTTTTCTTTGGCACATTGTGCAAGCTTCGCCAACCTTGCCTATCTTCTCTCACTGGGTTTTTGCATTGAACGTTTCCATAATAAATGGTCTCCTACAACGCCAAGAGTGCATTAGACTGTGTGCTACATCTTATGCATTTTTTATGTGTTCTGCTATTTGACGTTTTTGTTTTGTGCATTTGTATTGCATTATAAGAGAGACAGGAAACTGAGGGCGGAGACGAGACGTCGGGAGTCGGATTCAAACCTGCGGGTCCTCGCAACTCACAAAGGAGCATGTGATCCGCAGGCACCCTGTTTGATATATCTCTTAAATCTACTGTAGATGCATTGACAATGTCATTTAGTAAAAGTCACTGCTGTGCAGTGGTGGAAAAAGTACTCAGATATTTTTTTTTAAGTAAAAGTATCAATACTGCAATTTAGAAATACTCCGTTACAAGTAAAAGTCCGGAATTCAATACGCACTTGAGTAATAGTACAAAGGTATTGGCACCAAAAAGTAAAAGTACGAAAAAGTACTAAAATGTTTGAAAATAGCAGATCTCCAAGTTCACAGCGCGTTGTGAGCTTGTAGATCTACTATTTTCAAATAGCCTGTGTATAAAATAGGGCTAAAGTGGTTAATGTATGTTTTATAATATAATAATTGATCATTGCAAAGTAACTAGTAACTACAGTTTTCAAATAATTGTAGTGGAGTGAAAGTACAATATTTGCCTCTTAGATGTAGTGGAGTAGAAGTAAAAGCACTGAAAATTGGAAATACTCCAGTAAAGTAAAAATAAATACCTCAAAATTGTACTTAAGTACAGTACTTACTGTAGTTACTTTACACCACTGCTGCTGTGTGTGTGTTTTCCCTGTCTGTGTGCTACATGAAGGAATGCAATGATTTTTTAGAGCGGTTAGGTCCCACTAATCTGTGTGTCATCCATTCGTTTTTTCAAACAAACTTTATATATTAGTTTCCCTCCCCAAAAAAAAGGATATGTAGTTGCTTTCCAATTTTCAACTTTGTTCCCAGATCAAGAATGGAAAAGAAAGGATAACAAGCAATCACATAAAAAGCAATAACAAGCACTCAAGTTTTTTTTTTGTCTAAATTGGTCTAATTTAATGTTGTTTGATTAAGCTATCATAGGCCTGTGTTGGTAGCATTAAATAAGGTGTCAAATTACACAGCATAATTTGGTGCATGCACTAGAGTATAATTGTGGCATAAATTGGATATGATTTGGCATTGCATTAGATTTTGGGGTCTAATAGGGAATTATATGCTGTTTCTAATTACAGCTGAATTTAGGTGGTGTCTAATCATGGTGTGACTGCTTGTTATACTTTTTATGAGTTGTAAACAGTGGTGGAAAAAGTACTCAAATGTTTTACTCAAGTAAAAGTATCAATACTGCAATGCAGACGTACTCTGTTACAAGTAAAAGTCCGGAATTCAAAATGTACTTGAGTAAAAGTACAAAAGTATTGGTATCAAAATGTACTTAAAGTATCAAAAGTTGAAATACTAAAATGTTTGAAAATAGCAGATCTACAAGCTCACAATGTGATGCGATGTGACGCGTTGTGAGCTTGTAGATCGGCTATGTTCAAATAGCCTAGATATAAAATAGGGCTAAGTGGTTAATGTATGTTTTATAATGTAATAATTTGTAGCTGCAAAGTAACTAGTAACTAAAGTTTTCAAATAATTGTGTTGGAGTAAAAGTACAATATTTTCCTCTGAGATGGAGTAGAAGTAAAAGTAAAGACAATTGGAAATACTCCAGTATTCGTATACTCCAGTAAGTAAAAGTACATAACAATTTTATTTAGGTACAGTACTTAAGTACATGTACTCAGTTACTTTACACCACTGGTTGTAAATTGAAAAATGAGTCGTTATCCATGTTTTCATTTTGGTTTCCGAAAAAAATATTGAAAGATTTTTTTTAAAAACATAAATGAACGAATGATACACGGATTGCAGTGTGCAATCACCTGACCTCAACTATACCTGTAAAAGTCGGTCTCGAATTAGAAAAATGCATTCTCGGCCTGGGCGGTTGGCGAAGCCGTCTGGGCACCTAGGTTGCTAATGCCGCCTGACAGCGTGTCGCGATCCTGATGACCTTTGCTGCGTGTCACTCCACATCTCTCTCCATCTCCATTTCATGTCAGTGTACTGTACCTACCATAGATATATATAAAGGCTAGATGGCTCAAGGGGGCGGCGCAAGCGTAGCTCAACCGCGGCCATCTTGAAACAGTCATTCATAACATTATGTCTATGGTGCATATACTTTGAAATAACCATAGCGTGCTCAATTTTCATCCGATTTTCAAACGGTTTGGTGTGTTGTAAACACCAAATATGTAGTTATGATACTGCATACTTATAATTATAATCATGTTTTTTTATATATATATTTTAAGTATGCAGTATCATAACTACATCTTTGGTGTTTACAACACACCAAACCGTTTGAAAATCGGATGAAAATTGAGCACGCTATGGTTATTTCAAAGTATATGCACCATAGACATAATGTTATGAATGACTGTTTCAAGATGGCCGCCATGTGGCAACGTCGTACTCCATTGGCCAGCAGCGCGGGTGAGTCATCTAGCCTTTATATATATCTATGGTACCTACTACCTACAGTATCAATAAAGGCAGAAAAAGACACCAGAAAAGAAAGATGCATTCTCTGGTCTCATGATAAGTAAGGATACAAGTCCGTTCTTTGCATTCTTGGTATAATACAAGTATCTTTATTCACAAATTGTCAATGGTGAGCCAAGTCGTTAATTATCCCAGGCGTTAACGGCGCTCATGTGTACGTTCATTACTACTTGCAAATGGGTACATTCAGTTCACCATTCACCAAGAATATGCAACAAAAATATATGCCAAAAGGTTTTTGTCCATGCACAAAATTGTTTCTGTCAGGCCACTCTACAGTACGAAGCTTTCCAGCAGGGTTCCGTATACTCCTCGTCATCCCTGATGCAGCTGACACAATGGAGGAGTTATCGGAGACCTTCTGCAGAGATGGCATTTACCCGAGTTGTAGCGAACGTCAGAGGTGTAGAGGGTGAACATGAAAGGTGACAGCGCTGTTCCTTGGGGAGCGCCGGCCGGTGTTGCTTACCTAGTACATCCCAAAGGCTGCAAAGGGGGGGGGGGGGAGAGGTGTGAATGGGGGGGCACTGGAGCTGGTGAGTCGGGGGACCCATGGCTGCCCTGTTGAGCTCATGGGGGATTTGGGTGGTCAAAACCGTTGGAAAACAGATTGAGCTCATTTGCATGTTTTCCATTGTCCCCTCAACAGCAGTGCTCGACCGTTTGTTATCCAGTTACCCTTTTAAACCCCCGCACGCACGCACGCATGCGCACGCACACATGCGCACGCAAGCATGCACGCACACATGCACGCATGCAAGCGCATGCGCACGCAAGCATGCACGCATGCAAGCGCACGCACGTACACTCACACCTCTGGAGCTGATTCTAAATCCTCATCTAGTCTCTTTTCTTTTCCCTTCTTCCCCTCACAATCACACTGGCTCATTGTCCCCCATCTGTGTATCCTTATTTCGGCAGGTAAATCCTTTGGTGGCTCCATAGACAAAGAACTAAGCATAGTGGAAAAGGTAGAAGTCAGAAAATAACGTGCGAAAAGAGAGAGAAAGTTGAAAAGGATTTCCTCCCTCTTGGACACTGGAAGTAAGAGCTAATGGCCTTCATTTGAGCATGGTAGAAATGTGTACTCATGCTCAACACAAGTGAAATTACAAATATGAATATATCAAGTTATTTATTTTCTTTAACTATGGCTCGGGACCCACAGTGGGTCACAGACCCGTTGGTGGTTGTTGTGTTCATAGTATGCTTGTATGCACTACTGACATTGGTTATGGCATCCAGCCACTAGAGGCACTGTAGAGTGTAGTATCGTAGTTGTATACTGTACATGTGAGAGACAAGTAAAGATGCCGGTCCCTTGAATACCCTTCCTCGTGATTAATCTTTGCTCTAACATAACCGTGGCCATCATCTGCAAGCCAGTAGTGGCAGTAAGCCACAATTTGAGCCTATCACAATATGGTTTTTTAATCCATCTGCTGCAGACAGAGTTCTCCTGCATGCTTGGCTGGGATAGCTGTAGATTAGGTTTATTGTGTTTATTCGGTTTGGCACTACTTAGCGTTTGTGTGTGAGTCGGTTTGGCATGCTTGGGCAGGGGGGGGGGGGGGGGGGATTAACCCTTCGTGGTGCAGAGTGCTAGGACCTGTTTCGGTGCCATTCGGGGGGTGCCAGTGTTCATTTTGACAGCAAATTTTGATTTAGTTTTAGTCATATTTTAGTCATCTGAAGTGTTTTACTGTAAGTCTAGTTTTAGTCGACTAAAACATCATAAGATTTTAGTCGACTAAATCTACAGTTAATTTAGTTGACTAAAATGTATCGTGGCGCTGCCTTGATGGCGGCGTAAAGGCTGATTTTACACTTGGTTGCATGCTGAAAATAGCCGATCTACTGTACTTGTAGATCTGCTATTTTCAGAGCGCAACACCCGAGCGCAACCAAACATAAAATAACTTGTCTTTTAGTTCTACTGGATCTCTTCTCCACTAGTTCCTCCCTAACATTTTAGTCTAGTTTATATTTCTTGACGAAATTGTCACTATATTTAGTCTTAGTTTTAGTCATCGTAGCTTAGTTTTTATTTAGTGTTCGTCAGTGAAAAAAGGGAGTCGACGAACATTTTTTCGTCATAGTTTTAGTCGACGCAATCAACACTGGGGGGTGCTCCTGCTGAGGGCACGTTTCACAGTTGTATACCGCTTCTTGCGAGCCCAATGTTTCAATATCTCTGCATAGTATAGTCTTTTTTTTCACCTTTTGCCTGTCGTTTGGTGCCCCCGCCCCCTCCCCCCCCCCCCCCCGATGTTTGGTGCCGAGTGCCGCAGCACTTACAGTACTTGAATTAATCCACCACTGTACTTGGGAAAATAAATACAGTAACAGACTGTGCTGGTTATGACCTCAGGGTTGCACTTCCACAAACTGAGCCCAGAACAGAGCCGCGCCACACACCTCATTAGTATTGATTGAGCCTTTCTCTCATCCTGATAGATGCGTATGTAAATACAATGCAGTATCTAAAAATGTGCCTCTCGTATCCTATCAGTTCAGTGAAATGTTAATATGGGTAAAGTAGTATAAAGTGTTTCAATAAGTACATGTTGGAGTTACAGTTGAGGGAGAGAGGTAATAAGCAGTAGGGGGAGGGTGGTGGTGTAAAAATGTAAACGTAATCATTGTTTGTATGACCGGTCGTTGAAAGAAGAAAGTCAATATGGCTGTGAATGTGAATTTAAAATGAATACATGTCATTGTGACATTATGCACATTATGGTTATTTGATTTTGCTGATAGTTTAGATACGTTTAGATGTGTTGATACTATTTTAGATTAGAGTTATGTAAGTTAATTTTAGTTTGGGTTCCACGGATAAGCCAGAACCACCAAGAACCCAGAAAGTGCCAACCCAGAAAATGCGATTGGACTAGATTAACATTTTCCTTTGACAATGACTAGAAACTAAACTGAGGTTCAGTTAATTTTGTCGATTAAGACTAAGACTAAAAGACTGAGATTTTGATATTTAGTCGACTAAGACTAGACTAAGACTAAACAATTTCAAAAGACTAAAATAGGACAACTAAATGGTGTGTTATTCAAAAGACTAAGACTAAATCAGAATTTGCTGTAAAAATTAACACTGCTGAGGTTATAGTATGAGTCATTCTATATTATTTGGACAATAAGATAAAGCATTTGAAACTAAAATCATCATTCAGCCCATGCTGGGGTCATTGTGTTGTGTGGAGAGAACCAGTGCATCTCTCGCTGAGAGTAGTTTCTGTCATATTGCCCCCTGGAAGGCTTTCCATGCTTTGGACCAACAACATGCAGTGCATGGAGACCCATGGTTGGCTTCGTGGTAATGTTTGGCCGAGGCATATCCTCTGATCCCCGTTGCGATGGCCGAGTTGTGTTCTGAGATGTGCTGTTTGAGTGTTTCTCTTTGTTTGTCCAACGTATTATGCTTTTCCACAGGGCCATGTAAGCAGATTACTGATCTGAATAATGTGCTAGGATACAATTCATGCATTGTTGTCTTGTGTGGGAGGGTAACAGAATGTGATGTTAGTGCTATTATTTAGATAAGTAAAATAAGTATCTGATAATATATCATCTTCAAATTTGAGAATGTTGTTACTGTATTCTCCAGTCTTTTGATAGTAGATTGTATTGCATTAACCCTTTAAGATCGGAGAAGCATCTGTCATTTTTAGATGTCTTTGGGCTATTCAAAAATAGCAGATCTACAAGCTCATGAGCTTGTAGATCTGCTATTTTTGAAAAATCGTTCTTTTTTGTGCAAACCTAAATATATATATTGTTTAAAGCAAAAAAAATTAACTCAAATCTTTGCTTCTGGGGGTCCCTGGAACCAAACATTTTTAGATGGGGGTCCGCGGCCGAATACACATTATACATTTTGGGGGTCCTTGACATGAAAAAAATTGAGAACCACTGATATTATAGCAACATACTTTAAAAAAATAATTAGGATTTAGAAGATATTTGTAGAATCCCCCAGAAGCAAAGATTTGAGTACCAAATGTTCGCTTTAAAAAATATGTATTCAAAGATTTGCACAATATTCAAGATATTTCAAAAATAGCAGATCTACAAGGTCATAGCGCGGCACTCGGTGCCGCGCTATGAGCTTGTATATCTGCTATTTTTAAATAGCCAAATAAATCTTAAAATGTCACAGATGCAAGGGGCACGGTGGCGCAGTCGGTAGCGCTGTCGCCTCACAGCTAGAAGGTCCTGGGTTCAATTCCCGCCGGGGACGCTGTAGGCGCTGGGGGCGTGTTCTCTCCTCCGCGTCATCAGTGCCCATACCCTAGGTGGGGTTGGTGAAAGGGCCTTTCTGTGTGGAGTTTGCATGTTCTCCCCGTGTCTCCTAGGGTAGTTAATACCCTCACAAAAACATGCAGTAATCCTGGTCACTATAACGCCTCCCCCTGGTCAGCCAGGGCGCCTGATGGAGGGGAAAGGAACTGGTTGGAATAACGTGTTCCTTCCACGCGCTACGTCTAACCAGGGAACCTCCCCCCTGTCGGGTGATAAGAAGCGGCCTGCTTGCTCCTCATGCATTGAAGGAGGCATGAGCTTCAGCTTGGGCTCTCCTAGGCTGGCAGAGGGAGAGTAGCGCCCAGGATTACATAGGCAATTGGCACTGGGTGAAAAAATATGGGTTACAAAATCGTGGGATAAAAATTATAAAAAGAGAAAAAAAAATGTCACAGATGCGTTCCCGGTCTTAATGGGTTAAATTCAATCCAATCTTCTTTCTTTCTTTCCTTCTTTCGCTCTTTCTTTCTTTCTTTTTGCTGGGAGGGTTTGCTTCAGCAGGCAAGCTCTTTTGCAGTTCCACATTCACACCTGGGAACTGCCCAGTGTGCCCAGTACGGCCACAGCTCCCAGCACCCCGCCAATGAACAGCTTCACTGATGCAGTATGCAGTTAAATGTTTAGCTCAAGGGCACCTTGGCAATAGTCAGGCTCGAAGAATAGTGTTACTTACTCACCTAATCAGGTTTTCCTTGCGTGTCCAGGGATTCAATCAAACTTGCGACCTTAAAGTGGCATGCTTTATTCTTCATTGATAAGACTATACAGTCACCCTTTTTCTTGTGGCCAGGAAAACATTGCTTCCGTGACACAACCAATGGTGATTATTTGGTTTTTACACCTTTGCACCAGCGTACAAACCTAAATAACTACCGGTAACAGTAGGCTGAGGATTGCAGGGCTTGGTTCAACCAATGCAACCCACGATCAAATGACCAATTGTCAATGAGAAACTAAAAAAGGTGAAATGGTAACTGAGGTTATAGTATGAGTCATTCTATATTATTTGGACATTTGGAATGAGGAAGGAGTAAGTTGTGATGAGTATCACCTTGAAACATGCCGGTCATCATAAAAAATCTTACACGTGGTGCAAATCGATGCAAAGTGCAGCGCAATTATCATTGTTAGTATACAGCAGTGGTGGAAAAAGTACTCAAATTTTTTACTTATGTAAAAGTACCAATACTGCAATATAGAAATACTCAGTTACAAGTAAAAGTCCAGAATAAAAAAAATACTTGAGTAAAAGTACCAAAGTATTGGCATCAAAATGTACTTAAAGTACTAAAATGTTTGAAAATAGCAGATCTACAAGCTCACAACGCGTCGCGATGCGACGCGTTGTGAGCTTGTAGATCGGCTATTTTCAAATGGCCTATGTATACAATAGGGCTAAAGTGTTTCATAATATCATCCTTTATATCTGAAAAGTAACTAGTAACTAAGGTTTTCAAATAATTGTAGTGGAGTAAAAGTACAATATTTGCCTCTGAGATGTAGTGGAGTAGAAGTAAAAGTACAGAAAATGGGAAATACTCCATTAAGGTAAAAAAAAATCCTCAAAAGTGTACTTAAGTACATTACTTGACTAAAATGCACTTTACACCACTGGTATACAGCCAACGTAATTGTCATTTTCGCGAAAGGTTGATATGGCATGTTCCGCAAGACTGTGCTATCAACGGAAGTACAACATACACAAGACAATCCTATACCCTGCTGTGCTGCTGGGTGCTGGATCAAAAGGTCTGAGGAAAGAGCCTCCCGGGCTCGAAACGTCACCACCAAATACATTCCACAAACGGGAGCACAACACTGGTGTGCTAGATCTTGATTATTTTCCTTCCTGTAGAAAGGAAGGACTATACCCAGACTATAAATACAAATTAGAATAGCATCAAACAAGAAATAACTCTTCAGCTATCAAATGTTTAGAGTGGCATTATACAGTTTTACAAAGAGCATGGGCAACAGGCAATTAAGTTTCAAACATACAACTGAACTCGGAGACTTTGGATAAGCATGAAGGGCACGAGTAAATAACTCTAGCTGAAAGCTGGCAGCTTGTCTAACCACATACAGTACAATGTACTTGACATTGAATCTGAGTGACCACTTCATTGCCTTTGGCTTCTTTTGCTTTTTGCCTTTTCTGGTGTGGCTTCTGATTCCACATAAGTGGACCTGTGGGTGCGAATGTGGTCCCAACTCTAACCTACTGTGGTGTGAAATTGCATACACAACCTTGAAATGATTCCCACAATAGCAGATGGTCTTGGCAATGGAGAAAAATACATTTTTTTCGCCCCGGCTGTGTGAAGGAGGGAAGGTGACACTAAATGAAAGTTTGATTAGAAAATGATACCTGGGGGGTTATGACAAGTGACAAGAGAATGGGGTCTCTGAGAGAAAGCCTGACTGAAGGAAAACTAATGTCATCCTCCACTGATTATGATGGAGCGTGGTCCCTTATTATCAGAACCTTATTAATGTGTAACAAAATCCCTCAAATCCCGTACACCAGTGGTTCTCAAACTTTTTCATGTCAAGGACCCCCAAAATGCTATGTATTTGGCCACGGACCCCCATCTTGAAATGTTTTGTGCCAGGGACCCCCTCAGAAGCAAAGATTTGACTTACAAATGTTCACTTTCAAAATGATATATTCAAAGGTTTGCACAAATTAAAAAAAATAGCAGATCTACAAGCTCATAGAGCGGCACTCAGTGCCGCGCTATGAGCTTGTATATCTGCTATTTTTGAATAGCCAAATTATGGTTAAAGTGGTTAAAAATATTGTGATGCTATGTTAACACATTTTGCTGGGGACCCCCTGGAACCCGCCCAAGGACCCCTGGGGGTCCCCGGACCCCACTTTGAGAACCAAAGTGGCTGTACACCACCTCCTTTCAACAGTAAGGTTAAATGTGAAATAAGTAAATCATTAACTAATATAGTATTGACCTATTGTAAATTCTAATATCGCAATAGAGTTGTAAACACATGATGAGAGAGCTACACATGTTACAGTCAAAATACACTATACTACAGTATATTATACTACAGTGCAGATCATAAGCCAAAAGCGAACTTTTCTTTCACAATAAACCAAAAATATAATACAAGCTATAGTTTGACAGACTACTTATTATGTCTCACAGCACATTTTAAATCAAGTATCACCAACATTAAATGAGCACATACTGTAGAAAAGATGCTGAATCACACACCAAAAAAAAGCTGTCTGAACAGAGTTCTGGCTTAAAACCAGAGTGTTTGGTGAGTGTTGCCGTGATTTATGGGGCAAAATCGGACGGAACCATTTTCTCATTAGAGGAGAGAACATTGAACCAACCTGCTCTCTCTTATGGCTTAGTGAACTAAATGCACAATGATTGATGCAAATGCTGATGTGCTTATTGCGCATTCTGACGTTCCATCTGAATTGCAGATGAGGGTCTGGAGCGCATGTTGGCCGTCACTGTACTGTTTTATATTCCAACAACATCATCATGGAATGAATTACTGTTACAGGGTCAATATGTCCACATCGGTTATACTCGTTGATTTAGTGTCACTTGCTATTTAATGTGGCAAACCTAGAAATGGACTGTAAATGGACTTTTGCTGACTGTTTGCTTCGTACTCCCTTCCACCTGCATTTATTTCTGTGATTCCGTCTCTAACTGCCTTGTCACACTCCTTTCTCTCCCTTTCTCTTGCTGATTTCGCTCTCCCTTTCTACTGCTTTCCTTTTTCTTTTCTCCTTTTTATCCCACGATTTTGCAACCCCATTTTTTTTCACCCAGTGCCAATTGTCTAAGTAATCCTGGGCGCTACACTCCCTCTGCTAGCGTATAGGGAGAGCCCAGAGCCGAGCGTATGCCTCCTTCAATGCATGAGAGCTAACAAGCGAATTCTTATCACCTGACAGGGGTCGGGGGAGTTTCCCCGGTAGGACGTAGCGCGTGGAAGGAACACGCTAATCCAACCAGTTGCTTTCCCCTCCATCAGGCGCCCTGGCCGACCAGGGGGAGGCAGTATAGAGCCTCCTATACTGCTTTCCTATCCCCAGCTCTGTCCCTCGATCTGTCCCCTTCCACACACTTGCAAGACACCTCCTTCCAACACAATGCACTGGCACAGTAACGTGTGTGAGTGTGTGAGTGCGCGCACGTGCACGTGTGCGTGCGTGTGTGTGTTCTTGGACAGGTCGAGTCTAATGATCATTAGTGGAGGAGAAAGGTAACGCTGGGGAAACAGTCTACACAAAGGCTCTATTTTTAGCCCATCCTGGTCTAGAGGCACCTTCTCTCCTCCAGGGAGAAAAAACAAAGTCGTAGATCAGCCGAAGGGGAAGTAATTAGGACAGATATTTAATTTGAATAATGCAGGCCTGCTGAAATATTGAAACCACCTAAAAGTTTATTAACCCATCAAGAGCGGGAACGCAGCTGTGTCATTTTTAGATTGATTTGGCTATTCAAAAATAGCAGATCTACAAGCTCATAGCGCGGCACCGAGTGCCGCGCTACGAGCTTGTACATCTGCTATTTTTTTTAAATCGTGAAAATGTGTGCAAATCTTTGAATATATATATTTCTTAAACATTTGTGAAATATTTTGTTCCAAAGATTTGCACACAATCATTTTCACAATTTTTTTTTCAAAAATAGCAGATCTACAAGCTCATAGTGCATGTAGAAGCAAATATTTGAGTTACAAATGTTCGCTTTAAAAATATATATATTTGCACAAAATGTTAATATTCTTTTTTTAAATAGCAAATCTACAAGCTCGTATATCTGCTATTTTTGAATAGCCCAAAGAAACCTTCAAATGACACACAGATGCGTTCCCAGTCTCAATGGATTAATTAAGTGATAATGTTACTACCTAGGCTACCTTCATGTCTTCCCTTTTACTCTACTCATCCCAGCTGAATAATTCAGGGGAAAACGAAGGCATGCAGGACGGATAACATGTCGTCCGTACTCTCGTTAAGAGATGATTAAAGGCGTGACCCAACCTCTGTACCTGCATCATCAGTAATCTGTTATTGCAAGTAGTTAGGCTGCCGTATACATCTCTGTAATGGCCACTATCACTGTTACCTCACGCATGCATCACTTAAGAGTGTAGTGGTGCTACTGTCAGTTAGTTAGTGATGTGAAGTTGGTGAAGAGTGCTGAACTGGAGGAGTGCACAACCCACTCATGTGTGCTGGAGCATGAAAACATCCATAGACAAGCAGTGGTGTAGTAATGTAGTAATGTACTCAAGTACTGTACTTAAGTACAATTTTGAGGTATTTTTTTAACTTTACTGGTGTATTTCAAATGTTCTGTACTTTTACATCTACTCCATTACATCTCAGAGGCAAATGTTGTACTCCAGTTGTACTCCACTGCAATTGTTTGAAAAATGTAGTTACTAGTTACTTTGTAGATTTTGATTATTATTACAAAATATACACTAACCACTTCAGCCCTATATAAATTTCGACCATTTGAAATTAGCCGATCTAATTTGTGTATAATGTGTCAATGTGTCACGATGCGTCGCGATGTGTCGCAATGCGACATTGTGAGCTTGTAGATTGGCTATTTTCAAAAGGTTTTTATGCATTTTATACATTCGAAAACTTTGTGAAATGGGACATTCTGCATAATGTGCACTTTCTACTTTTGCTACTTTAAGTACATTTTGATGCCAATACTTTTGTACTTTTTCTCAAGTAAATTTCGAATTCCGGACTTAAGCTCCTTACACACCGGGGGCGATTTTTTCATGCGAATAATCATTTAAAAAAAAACAACGTATAAAGTCAATGCAAGCTTCCACGGAGCGAAGAGGCGAAAAAGCAAAGCGAAAAAGCAACTTTTAATTATTCGGAACGAGTCCGAATTTTGCGTATATTCGCATAATCGCTGGTGTGTAATGACCTTTATACTGTACTTGTAGCAGTGTATTTCTGCATTGCAGTATTGATACTTTTACTTAAGTAAAACATTTGAGTACTTTTTCCACCACTGCAGACAAGACATACGAACACACACACACACACACACACACACACACACACACACCCCCACACACACACACACACACACACACACACACACACACACACACACACACACACACACACACACACACACACACACACAAAAGTGTAACCTCCCACGGTGTGCATTGGTCAGTCAGGGGAGAGACTTCCTGCCTCAAGGCTCACACATTTTAGTTATAGTTTTATTACCGCATATTATGTTGCTTGGTTTCCCTCATGTGTTTAACCATGAGGGATGGGGATGGTTACAGGGAGCAACCCCCCCTTCCCTTCAAACCCCCCCCCCCTTCCCTTCAAAGCTGATCTTTGAGTCATGTGTTTGGAGTCAAACCAGTGAAAGTGTAAATAAAAGTGCATTCCTGTAGAAAATAAATTGAAAAAGGCGTCAAAAGGATGACAGAGGACGTGCATCATCCCGTACCCTGCTGTGCTGGGTGCTGGATCAGAAGGTCTGAGGAAGAGTCTCCCGGGCTCCAAACGTCACCACAGAATAAATTCCACAGTGGGAGCACACATGCAACACCGGTGTGCAGATCGTAATTATTTTCCTTCCTGTAGAACGTCGTCATGACATTTGATCTGAAACCCACGGGAATACATACTAATACATAGTTGTGTTCAAATGAACAGTTGCTGCATAATATTTGCTAAGCAAATAAATGTTAAGATTTGTCTCTTTTGTTTCAGTTTTCTTTCATTCTTTATATTAACCCATTTAGAACGAGGACAGATTTTTTTTATTGGCTCTTAAAAAATAGCAGATCTACAAGCTCATAGTGCGGCACCAAGTGCCGCGCTATGAGCTTTGAATCATAGCGCGATTCATGATTCATGAGCTTTGAATCTTTGAATATATATTTTTAAAGCAAACATTTGTAACTCAAATCTTTGCTTCTGGGGTATTCTACAAATGTCTTCTAAATCCACAGAAAACAGTAAACAGTTTAAAAAAAAAAACAAAACGTATGTTTCTTCTATATCAGTGGTTCTCAAACCTTTTCATGTCAAGGACCCCCAAAATTATATATATTTGGCCGCGGACCCCCATCTCAAAAATATTTAGTTCCACGGACCCCCATGAAGCAAAGATTTGAGTTAAAATGTTCGCTTTAAAAAATATATATTCAAAGATTTGCACAAATTTTCACGATTAAAAAAAAAATAGCAGATCTACAAGCTCATAGCGCGGCACTCGGTGCCGCGCTATGAGCTTGTAGATCTGCTAATTTTGTATAGCCAAAGAACAAAATATGGATAAAGTGGTTACACAGATGCGTTCCCGGTTTGAATGCGTTAATCTATTTGTTTCTCCCCACTATTGTTCCATTCCACATTCTTTCTCTCCCCCACCTCACTATTTCATTATTTCCTCCCTATTTCTTGTCTGTGTCTTTTGACTTCTTTTCATGCTGCGTGGGTTTCACAGATGGAGTGACTTGAGGCTGTTGCAGTTATGCAAAACACAGTTCAAATGAGAATGCAAAGTGCCTACAATGGAAATGACAAAGGAAGTATAATGCACACACGCATCATCCAATGTTGGTGTGCCATAAGAACCTTGTGTTGAGGCAGAATATGCATTTTTAAGAAGAAGCTCTTTTCGGGTTTGTGGTAACATATATAAGATATCAACTTCTTCAACTTCAAGTTTATTGTCACGTCTCAAGTTCACAGGTGTAATGGAGTGGTTGAAATGATTTGCCATACAAGCTCCCAATGTTTTGCAGTTACAAGAATAGAGAAAGAAATGAAATGAGAAAATAGGTTGGATAATAGGACAATATCAAATATTCATAACGTGCACGCTTAAAAAAAATTACAGTTTATCGTATACTGTAGTGTACATGAATAAGGATTTTGCTGTCACAGACTTTGACAGCTTTTAATTCCACGTTAGTGGGTATACATGCTTCGGTGTGCATGCTGTCACTCAGCCGTTCAGCGTGACTGGGTCAGCTAATGAAGTCTTAAACCAGAATTCTCCAAACACAATTCCTGAGCTGTTCTGGCAGTGGCACTTCACATGAGAACAACAGATATTAGATTTTAACGTGTCAAATGATATACCACCACTGACTGTATATTGCAGATAGTCTTACTTCAATTAAGTATGAAACCTTATATTGTTGTTGATCTTTTTTCTTTTCTTTTTTACCAGTAGTGATGGATAGACAAGAGAATGACAAATAACTCACTCCATACAAGATAATAATTATGACTAGTCCTATTAAGTTGCACTCTTTGATAGAGGTGGTAGTATATATTCACCATATTCAGCACCCTAGTCATTAATACAGTCAGCACCATAGTCATTAACACATCGCGTGCCAATCGAGATCGTAGATCTACGCAAACCTAAATAACAGCGCAGCGTGCCAGTCGCATAGATCTAGGCGAAGTGGTCTTTTTTTTTTTTTTCTCTCGCAGTGACACCTTTCATTGTAGCACTCTCTCGCAGTGACACATTTCATCGTAGCACTCTCTCGCAGTGACACATTTCATTGTAGCACACCCGGAAATGGAAATTCGTTCCCATCCGCCGCCGCTCTAAAGCTTCTGCTAAATCGCCATTATCTCGGTGTTGTTTTTCTCCGCGCTGAACGCTGTTTAAAACGTTTTTTAGAAACTGCGACTACTGCAAAATGGAATGTCGCCGATTGAAAATGTCTTCTCTGGGCCACTCACACAACTACCCTGTGTGTCTACAAACAGTTGAATGCGCGATCATAAGGTATTTAGAGAGGTCTGTGGCGAGGTGAAAAAAAAAAAAAAAAAAGAAATCGCTGGCAGTGGTGAGTACATTATGATATTAAACTCTGGCATGGAATGTGTTAATATAGTCAGCACCATAGTCATTAATATAGTGGCATCATAGTCAGCACTAAAGTCAATAACATAGTCCACTAGTCATTAACACAGTCAGCACCATAGTCATTGTCATAGTTGGTCATTAATATTGTCAACACCATATTCAGCACCATAGTCATTAACACAGTCATTAAACTATTCAACACCAAAGGTCATTAACATAGTCAGCACCATAGCCAGCATTATAGTCATTAATATAGTCAGCACCATAGTCATTGTCATAGTCAGCACCAAAGTCATTAACATAGTCAGCACCATAGCCAGCATTATAGTGATTAATATAGTCAGCACCATAGCAATTGTCATAGTCAGTACCAAAGTCATTAACATAGTCAGCACCATAGGCATTAACATAGTTAGCACCAAAGTCATTAACACAGTCAGCACCATAGGCATTGTCATAGTCAGCACCAAAGTCATTAACACAGTCAGCACCATTGTCATAGTCAGCACCAAAGTCATTAACACAGTCAGGACCATGGGCATTTTCATAGTCATTGATATAGTGAAGACCATAGTCAGCACCATAGTCATTAATTTACTATTTACAATGTAGGCATTTAGCAGACGCTCTTAATCCAGAGCTCTTAACACATCAATAAATCATCAACCTATTCAGCACCATATAGTCATTAACATAGTCAGAACCATAGTCAGCACCAAAGTCATTAACATAGTCAGCACCAGTCATTAATATAGTCAGCACCGTAGTCATTAATATAGTCAGCACCATAGTCATTAATATATAGTGGCATCATAGTCATTAATATAGTGGCATCATAGTCATTAATATAGTCAGCACCATAGTCATTAATATAGTGGCATCATAGTCATTAATAGTCAGCACCATAGTCATTGTATATGCCCCCTCTATGAAACATATTCACTGACATGCACATGCACACATACTGTAGTTCTCAGTTCATCCCATACAGATCAGACAAAGGTTGGACCCATCCTCTAAATATGCTGGACATTTGGTGCAAAATTTTACATTTCAGTCAGCATATTCAGTCAGCTGAAATAATCCTCAACAGCAGCCCAGGCTAAATGTTCTGATTTGAATACTGCTTACTCAGTAATTGCTGTCTCTTTATTGTCAAGATTTTATATTGTGAGATGGGCTCGGTCTTCACCTACTGTACAGTGCTTAACATTATCCCTGAGGTGCAGGGTCAATCAATACACCTAGCCCTGTCTTTTTGGAAAATGCAGATATGCTGAGAATCAATACGCCTGTGTCATCACCTCTCATTTCAATCAGGGTGACTGAGATATGATGCAGCGGCAACACGGTGGTGTGTCTCACAATATCCTCCTCTCCCCTCTTCTCCTCTCCTCTCCTCTCTTTCTGCCTACACCTATCTGTCAGACATGCAAATAATTTGAACTTTAGCTGTCAAGAGATCTTGGCAAGACACGTACCTTCACTGGCAAGACAAACTGATTGTTCTCATGGGGCAGTAAAAGGAAAGTCAATTGCATGATTGCATGATAGATTGATTGATAGATTGCAACGGCGTCAATCTGGACTGAAGCTCAAGAACATCTCTAGGCTCCGTCCCTCACTCTCCGATTCTGTGGCTGAGACCCTCATTCATGCATTTGTAACCTCCCGTCTGGACTACTGCAATGGAGTCCTGTTTGGGCTCCCAATCAAATACCTGGATAGGCTCCAGTATGTCCAAAATTCAGCTGCCAGAGTTCTCACCCGCACCAAGCCTTGGCAGCACATCACCCCTACCCGTAAACAACTGCACTGGCTTCCTGTTCAATTCCGCATCCATTACAAACTCCTCCTTCTCACTTACAATTGTCAAAATGCCCTTGCTCCACAGTACCTCTCAAGCCTACTCCATAAACCGGGCCGGTCACGGACCCTGCGGTCCACAGACTTGGACCGCCTTGCTGTCCCCAACACAAACATGCGAACTTTCGGGGACAGAGCCTTCAGTGTGGCAGCCCCCACCCTGTGGAACTCCATCCCAATAGGGATTCGCCATGCTCCAACACTGGACTCTTTTAAAGCTGCCTTGAAAAGACAGCTATTCTCTCAGGCTTATGGCATATAGTTGTTTGTTGTTTGTTTGTTCATTTGTCTGTTAGTTGTTCATTGTTCTGATGTAAAGCGTCCTTGGGTTTATGAAAGGCGCTATATAAATTCAAGCTATTATTATTATTATTATTTGAAGCTAGGGGGGGACACGCGCACGTGTGCGACACAAAATGTTGAGTTTTTAAATGTTTTTTTTTATTTTCCTCTAAATATTAAGACGGGCGTCTTTGACAGGTGTCGCAAAGTGGTTAATGTATGTTTTGTAATAATCAAAATCTACAAAGTAACTAGTAACTAGAGTTTTCAAATAATTGTAGTGGAGTAAAAGTACAATATTTGCCTCTGAGGTGTAGCGGAGTAGAAGTAAAAGTACTGAAAATTGGAAATACTCCAGTTAAGTAAAAAATACCTAAAAAATTCAGTACTTGAGTAAAAATATTGAGTTTCTTTACACCACTGATTGATTGATTGATTGATTGATCTCATGCCACTTTTTCAGCCCTTCACCACATCCCATTTTGACCCTGTCCCGTCATTTAATAGACCAGCAGTCTAAATTCCAATTAGTTTAGATTCCCGGTGTGCTATTGAAGCCTGTCTGTCTGTACTGATAGGAAAAAAGACACTGAAATGCTTTGACCATTCCACAGAGACACAGTTTCTGGCTTTCTATGCTGTAATTTCAAATCATTGAGGTTGAAAGGAGACCACTGAGATTCATGTGTCTATATTATACAGAAAGCTGAACGAGATCCATTGTTTGACCGTCTTTGAGGTCAAGTCTTTCCCTTTGGCTCTCACTCAGCATTTAAATGTCTTTCAGGTCCAGCCTTTCCCCTTTGGAGATCACTCAGCGTTTAAATGAACTGAGTCAAGGGTCAAGAACTTTTTCAGCCTCAGTCATAGTTTTCAGCCCAACTCATACGATGCTTCAATGGATACGACATGGGGCCAAAAAAGGCTGTGCAAGGCTTGAAACACACATCTGCTGTATACATGTAAGTGTGTGTGTGTGTGTGTGTGTGTGTGTGTGTGTGTGTGTGTGTGTGTGTGTGTGTGTGTGTGTGTGTGTGTGTGTGTGTGTGTGTGTGTGTGTGTGTGTGTGTGTGTGTGTGTGTGTGTGTGTGTGTGTGTGTGTGTGTGTGTGTGTGTGTGTGTGTGTGTGTGTGTGTGTTAACTCTTTGACTGCCAGAGTATTTTCATAAAGTACTCCCCCAGTGCCAGCGATTTTAGTGTTTTTTTTTGTTTGTTATTTTGTTATTTAATTTTCATATAGTTTGTCTAGCTGCGGTTTTGAACACATGCGATGGTTCCACCAGCAGAGAGCAGCAAATAGACACCTCGATCGCCTCACTCACTCACTCACCCCCCCCCAAACAGACTCAAACAGTCTATACGTCAAACCGGATGTGACGTGGTCGCAGATTCTCAGATCGGCCAAAATTACGATGTGATACACGACGGCGATGACTGTTCGTCACCCAGACTATAGATTATAGAAGTGGAGCTCTCCGTTAGCTTTTTATACAGTGTGAAAAAAATGTGTTTTTCCCTATTCTGGCCGAAAATGACCGGGGGAAAATAAAATAAAACCGGAAACGGAATCTGCGTCATGAAACCAGAACCCGGGGAGTCTGAAGGAATCCTAAAGTGAACCTGATGATGAAAAATGACCAGAATAGCGCGATCAGACGGCCAACTGGACAAACTAGCAATTGACGCGTTATCGAGTCAAGGGCAGTCAACTTAAGGGGTTTAACGATACATTTTAACAGCGATATGATACGCATCACGATACATGGCTGACGATACGATACATGGACGATAGGTTCATGAACGATACAATACGATTCAATGATTTAAAATCGATACAGTTTTTATTTCGCAAAGAAATAAAAACTGAGTGAAACGTGTGGATAGTGCAGGTTTTTTAAGGGAAACATTTATTATTATGGATATAAATACGTAAACACAGTGATTCCTTGGCAAATACATAGATATTTTTATCTATAATGGACACATAATGGACAAACTCACACCTTGACATGAACACAGAGAGTACACACATTTATCGATAGACCAAGTGTAACGATATGGAATGGAAAAGCAATTAAACCTATTTCTTCTTCTTAAAATTGCCAAATACAACACACACGTACTTGGTATCGATACAATCGATGATTTGCATTGCAAAACAATGCGATACGATATAAAGTAAAACGATACGATACGTTGCTGACTGTTTGCATATCGATATAGTTGAGGCAATTACGTTGAAATTAAAAACGATGCATCGATGCAGTTGCTGTATCGTTACACCCCTAGTCTGTATGTGTGCCTACATCTCTGCATCTGAAACGTTTTAATTATTTGAATCCATTTACTTTGGAATTCATTGCAGAGGAGAGACGGCAATTTACAGAATCAATAGCTTTTCACTTTCTCAAATTAAGAAAAGAGGCATAAAAAGCAACTAGCTTTACTTCGCTAACCACCAGGCTAACAAGAGCGCCCACGTGGACAGCATGGCCAAACAAACACCCAATTCCAACAATCCCACTACAAAAATAGGATGCGACACTGATTTTAAATGAATGCAAATTAAATGCAGGGGTTAGTGTCTCGAGTACAAAGCAAGGCTGAGGAAAATTACAGTGATGGTCTGTTTAGAGCAATACCATTGAAAACACATGCTGTAGTAGACAGAGACCTTAATCAGCTTGATTGCATTTTGTAACCTGGCTTGATCTTGATCTCTATGAGATAAGGGACATAGCACAACATACTGGGCCCTATACACAAGCAGACTCTGACTATACCCCCATCCACCTCTCTCTCACAAATATTCTGAACATGTTTTGCAAATCGTTGCTGTCAGGCAGACAACTCTTATCTCCATATTTTAAATTAAATTAAATTAATCCAGATTCATATGTCCAGATTTTGCAAATCGTTGCTATCGGGCAAAAACCTCTTATATAAATTTTTAGCAGCTTGGTGCCGCGCTATGAGCTTGTATATCTGCTATTTTTGAATAGCCAAAGTGTAAAATAATGCTTTTTTAGCTCAAATCAAAAAGTGACACAGATGCGTTCCAGGTCTTAATGGGTTAATTCCATACATTGCATTTATTATACATACACGGCCACAGAAAACACAATGCATTGTCAGGGTTTTCAGTGCTCCTTGTGAAGGATAGGCTACTCTTCCATAAGTAATTGCACCAACTTTGGGCCAGCTGTTGTAACTCAAAGTTCTGGCAGAAAATGTGTATTTAATCAAATATCTCCACTTTTCCATGATATTCACTCGGACAACATTCTCTGCGTGAGGGGAATGGGACATTCACAGCAGCAGCAAAAACATGTACTGTAAACTTCCTTCAATGAGCGCATAGGCTATGGATGAGACACACAAATTGACGGGTGCATCGTGGTTGGTACGGGATCACACGATAACAATTACAATTCTGCCGAGATAATCTAGTTTTTGCTAGGAAAAAGTACACTCTTTGCCATGCACTTGTTGCCATGCATAGGCTCACATGTATATTTGTATTCATGTATTTAATGGTATTCATAGCATATCTCTGCTGTCGGGCAGGAATCAGCTAACTCCAAAATGTTCATTTTTCAGGAAATGACAAAAACAAAACAAAACATGGAGTTAGGAGGTTTTGTTCATCATTGATAAGAACAGCTGAATGGACCTCCATTAAGCTCACAATGAGGTTGGAGGTCAAAAGGGGGTGGAGCCTGGAGTCAGCTAAACCAGCTAACTCCGATGGACTTCGCTGGTTTAGCAGAAAGTTTGAGGATCCAATGGAGTTAGCTGGTTTTGTCAGAAGCACTTTTTAATGCTTTTCATTGGTTCAATATTTGTTTTACCAACACAAATATATACGTAAAGGGTGTTCAATGGCCCTAATTTGTGGATGAAAATGCAAACGCGTCAAAACGCGTCAAAACCAGCTCCAAAGTGGAGCTGGTTTCTGCCGGCAGCCTGATCTCCAGAGAATACCGTAACATTGCACGGAACGAGTGCACTTCATTCCGTGGATAGTCGCCTCGGAACTCCCAAATTGCGTGCATATGTACGGCGAGTCCCACGGTGGGCGTAACCAGTCGCAACACGGAAAAACCCGGAAGCAGAGCAGTCCGCACAATAAAATTTACGATTCTGTGCCTATCGGTACATAACTCAAACGGCGCTGAGTAGGCACAGGCGAATGTCCCACCGTTCAGGACGGCAACTCGGTCGCCTTAGCTCCCTCGGTGGTCCTTCACGGGGGGACAATTCGCCTGTGACTGCGCGCCTCCGAAATGGTTTTGTCACAAAGGCAGCGCCGTACCATATGCACGCAATTCGGGAGTTCCGAGGCGGCTATCCACGGAATGAAGTGCACTCGTTCCGTGCAATGTTACGGTAATCTCTGGAGATCGGGTTGCTGCCGGACAGCAACGACATTATGCAATGTAATGTTTTCATATTGGTCATGGTGAGCTGTCACAATGTTTTCATATTTTAAAGTGTGAGTGTCCGCGCGCGTACACAAAAAATGTGCGTGCACCCAAATGCACATGCACGTGCGTGCGCACGTGTTCTAGGGCCGTTCCCCCACTTCTAAAAGTAGCACTACACCACTGAGAACGTGGTGTAGTGCTCCCCTTCCCTGAACACGGGCAAATTGTGTTTGTGTACTGTAGACGCTCGACAAAGCCGGATGCACCATGATTCCAGTGGTGTAAAGTAACTAAGTACATTTACTCAAGTACTGTACTTTTTTATTTTTTAGGTACTTTACTTTACTGGGGTATTTTCAATTGTCAGTACTTTTACTTCTACTCCACTACATCTCAGAGGCAAATATTGTACTTTTACTCCACTACAATAATTTGAAATCTTTAGTTACTTTGTAGATTGTATATATTTCGGCCATTTGAAAATAGCCGATCTACAAGCTCACAATGTGTCGCAACGCATTGTGAGCTTGTAGATCTGCTATTTTCCAAAGATTTTTAGACATTTTGAAAACTTTGAAATGGGACATACTGCATAATGAGTACTTTTACTTTTGTACTTTAAGTATGTTTTGATACCAATATTTTTGTACTTTTACTCAATTACATTTTGAATTCCGGACTTTTACTTGTAACAGAGTACTTCTATATTGCAGTATTGATACTTTTGCTTAAGTAAACACATTTTGTACTTTTTCCACCACTGGTGGATTCGAACCGACAACCTCTGTGTTGGTGGGCAGGGACTTGTGTCCGTAACCCGCTGTGAACTTGTTACTCAGCCCCCCCCACACACAGTTCAACACCACTGCATGAGATACACCTTTTCTCCTCTCCTCTTGTCTTCATCTTTTGTTATGTTATTCTCTACATATAAGCAGGTGCCAAACATTTCCTTGAAGTCTCTTGACATCAGCTTCCCTTTCAAGGCCATTTCTGTATGAGTAAATCACTGAGCTAAAAGGTTATTTGTGTTTACCTCAGCATACGTACAGTAAAAAAAAAAAAGTGGTTTGGTAATAGAAAACATACAGCAAGGGAACAGGCGAGGCAATAATACCCTGTATATCCAGTGTGTGAGGAAGACTGACAAGGTTAGTTTAAGAAACCGCACACAGCAGCTCAATGCCAGCTGGAAGCTATATATCCCAACGCTAGCCAACTCCCTTTGTGTAGCACAAAAAACAAGGCTGACAGAGGACCAAACATCTGAATGGAAGTGTACTAAAGGAATGTATAGGGGAATGTTCTCACAGCACACACAGCATGCACCCTGATATGTTTTAATACTGAGGATTCTTTATACAGTGTTCATGGCAAAGACCCCGCAAATGTATATGTATTGGCGACATCAGAAAATATTTTGTTCCAGGGATCCCCATAAGAGATGCTTTGTGTTGTTAAAAACCTACAGAATTATTCAAGTTTTCAAAACAGCAGATCTACAAATCTCGACACGTTAAAAGCTTGTAAAATCTGCATTTAAAAAAAAATAGGGTTAAAGTGGTTAAACTGTTCCTCATTTTGCTGGGGACCCCCTTGGAACCCGCTAAAGGACCCCTGGGGGACCCCCAGACCCCACTTTGACGACCACACGAACGCTTTATTGACTGTAACTAAGCTGCAAGGGACAAGGACAAACATCAATTGATGTCCTTTCATAACGTCAAATGGTGCTCTTTCATTTCCTTGAGTATTGAACTGCAAACACAATTTGTTCTGTAAACTGACCGCGGAACAGGCAGACAAAACATCCGTAGCCGAGGTTCCATGATATCATCTCTGTCGGGGGGAAACCTCACACATCCAAAACTGCTACTTTTCAGCATTAAAATAAAATAAAAATAGCAAAAATAGCAGATCTACAAGCTCGAAACGTGTCGCCTCGCGCCACGTTTCGAGCTTGTAGATCTGCTACTTTTGAGTGACGCTGTAGTATGATCATAGAGCAGGGGTCTTCAATGTTTTTCAGGCCAAGGACCCCCTAGCTGAGAGAGAGATGAAGCAGGGACCCCCTCTTTATTGTATAAAATTGTGTTTCAGATTAAACTTCTTTTTTCTACTCGTCTGCTCTTTTTTTTTCTAACCCTCTACACCTATACCTCTTTGCCGAAAATAGACGATCTACAAGCTCACAACGCCTCGCAGCGCGAGGTGTTGTGAGCTTGTAGATCTGCTATTTTCGGCTAAAGTTCCCCCTCAGAAAAGGGATGCTGGGGTTCAAGTGGTTAATGTAAAAAAACTAAAACATCCTATGACACAAAGATTTGGCGGACCCCCTATAGTAACTCTGAGGACCCCCTAGGGTTCACGGACCCCCTGTTCGAAGACCCTTGAAGTAGGGCATTCATTTAGGAAAAAACAAAACAAAAGTTTTAAAAATCATGGAGATAAGAGGTTTCTCGCAGACATCAAACCAATATGATATTTCTGCTCAAATAACACCATCACGAGCCTCTGGCAGCCTTGTAAAGGTGATTGTTATTTGGTGTTTTTACAAACACGGGCAGTGATGGGGCTTCTCTCCGGGTCAGCCTATATCGATCCCTTTTCGGTTCTGACATCAGGTGACATTTTTTTTGGTGTGAAATTCCTTTCTGGCTCCCCTGGTTTTGTTGACACTTCCTCTCAATTCTGAGCATCCTGAGGCCCTTGTGATCTTTTCGGCATCGATCTGTTTGATTAGTGGCGGCAGTCTGATGGAAGAGAAGCTATTTGTCACCCAGCTCTGTCGACTGGACTGTACTGTATGTCATCGCATGGATATGGCAAAGCCATTTAGAGACATTACGGAATTAACCCGTTCAATACGGGATTGAGCGCATCTTGTGTCATTTTGAGATTTATTTGGGCTATTTAAAAATCGCAGATCTACAAGCTCGAGCTTGTAGATCTGCTATTTATTTTTTGAATCGTGAAAAATTGTGCAAATCTTTGAATGTATATATTTTTTAAACATTTTTAACTCACATTTTTGCTTCTGGGGGTCCCTAGAACAAAATATTTTGAGATGGGGGTCCGCGGCCAAATACATAATGTTCAAAAATGTTTTCTAAATCCTAACAGTATGTTGCTATATCAGTGGTGCTCCAACTTTTTCATGTTACGGACCCCCCAAATGATACGTATTTGGCCGCGGACCCCCATCTCAAAATATTTTGTTCCACGGACCCCCCCAAGAAGAAAATATTGGAGTTAAAAGATTTTCACAAATTTGCACGATATTTTTTTTTTGTAGATCTACAAGCTCGACTGCCGCGCTATGAGCTTGTATCTCTGCTGTTTTTTGAATAGCCCAAAGAAATCTAAAATGACACAGATGCGTTCCCGGTCTTAATGGCTTAACAGAAGGCCAATTTCTATTGTTGATGAGGGGCTCGCTTCCATGGCGGAACATGATGTATTCCATGTTGTATTGAATTAGTTAACCTCTCAGCTACTTAAGATAATTGTATCGTGGTTCAGAAATAATATTTGTATTCAACACGTCTGACTATGCAAGAACGTGATCCAAAACTAATTTAATCTGTGGCCACTTTGTGTTCTATTAAATGGCAAATAACTCATGTTGATGGTGATGTATTTCAGCCGGGTTTGTAATTCTATTTATTTAACATTCAAAAATGAAGAATATATTTGTCTGAGAAGCAACATAGATGGTGTTTCATAAAAGCGAGGCAACTTAAAAGCGAGAAAAACAACAAACAAAGTCTCAGGAGAATTTCCAAACTGTGCATAACAAGATTTGTATGCTGTGGCTCCTAGGGGGTGATTGACTGATTGATTGATTGATTGATTGACTGACTGACTGACTGACTGACTGACTGACTTGAATTCAGAATTCAATCCCCATTAGAGTCACATGAATGAGCCTCTAGTCTTCCTGGGGTCCTGAACAAAGAAAATACAATGCAAATGTACAAAAAATAATACTAATAAAAACATTAAAAAATATAAAAAAGAAATACATTGATTGATTGATTGATTGATTTTGGTAGGAAATCTATACAAGTAAAATCACAATATAACTCACCCAGGATAACACAGAGTATAATGAAATACTTACTTCCAATGTGGTCTTGTCAACGTTATGGGCCGCAATGTGCAGCCAGCGCCAAATGTCCTGTGCACGCTGCCAGCGGGCCAAGTACAGTAAGTAAATGCCTCAACACTGACGTCGCCACAAGCCTCCTCCATCATGGCCTGGAGCAGTGAGACCCGGCTCTGTGGGTTCCGTTCATATACCTTCCACCTCCAGGCTGAAAAGAACTCCTTAATGGGATTCAGGAAAGGAGATTAAGGTGGAAGGTATAGAACGGAAAAAAATGTGGGTGGTCCTGGAACCACTCACGCACTTGAGAACATTGCTGCACCAGACCTGAATGTTTAGAGATTTGAATATGTGTGTGTTTTAGGTTGATGCTTTGAGATTTTACGTGGGAAGTGTGTGCAACAACTGAACATTGTGTGTAGTGTTTGGACAACAAGGTGATAATGTAATTGACATCAGAGTGTAAAGAAGGAAAGTCAGAGTCTAATGCAGATAAGGGAGTGTGAAGTGTTGCCGGGTCTGCTTATTGTAATTTCCCCCCAAGATTTTATTTGCAAATAGCAGATCTACAAGCGCACAACGCGTCGCATCGCAACGCGCTGTGAGCTTGTAGATCTGCTATTTTCAAATAGCTGATGTATGTTTAAAGTGCTCATGTGGCCCATAGTCACTTCTTTTGGGCTTGTTTTCCTAGACCTGGTTGCTTGTTTCTGTCACAGAGTCTGGCAACACTGATTAGAACATGAAGTGAAGGGTGTGCAAATTGTGCCGAATTGTCGCTTTTTGTGGGTTAACAATCGTGAAAAACTGTAATTTTGCAGAAACATCTCCAGTAGTTTGTCACGTGGTAATCATTTAGACAGCGAGGGAATGGCTGCTTGCATTGTCTACATAATATCTCCATTTCTGCTTTTTAAAGTACCATAACTAAGGAAGTCTTCAAAATGTCAGTGAACAGCCAAACATTAATTTTGACATGCATGACAGAGCCCTGGACAACAAACTGGCAATGTTGGCTGCCGGTGTGTATTCTGGAAAATAACGAGGCTTATATAGCTATAGTTTCCTTTTGTCTTCCACGTTTAATAGCACCATAACTGAAACTGGAAACAAAGCCGATCCAATAACACTCCCTCATTGAATCTAATAGGATGGATGGTGAAGATGAAACTTTTTACTGTCATGACAACCATTTTGGAAAAAGACAACGAGAGAGAGAGGGGGAGAGCAGTGGTGAAAAGTAGCTAAGTAAATGTACTCAAGTACTTTTACGTCTACGCCACTGCATCTTAGAGGCAAATATTGTACTTTTACTCCACTACAATTATTTGAAGACTTTAGTTACAAGTTACTTTGTAGATTTTGATTATTATTACAAAACACACATTAACCACTTCAGCCCTATATACATTTCAGCCATTTGAAAATAGCCGATCTACAAGCTCGCAATGCGTCGCATCGCGACGCATTGTGAGCTTGAAGATCTGCTATTTTCAAAAGATTTTTTACATAATTTGTATACAATTTGAAAACTTGTGAAATGGGATATTCTGCATAATGAGTACTTTCTACTTTTGGTACTTTAAGAACATTTTGATACCAATACTTATGTACCTCTACTCAAGTAAATGTTGTGTTACGGACTTTCACTTGTAACAGAGTATTTCTACATTGCAGTATTGATACTTTTACTTAATTACAAATGGGAGAGAGGGGAGGGGAGGGGGGGGAGATGGAGAGGGAGAGAGAGTAGAGATGAGTGAGAGCTTGAGAGCAATAGAAACAGATAGAGGTAAATGTGCTGAATGTAGAGAGGAAATAAAAAGGCTGCCCGTTGAGGCGGCAGAGATTTACGAGCTAATACAGATGTGCTTGTGAACTCTTTAGTGCTCTAGCCGCCTCCCCCAGCATTTCCCCATCAGGGGGGATTCAGTGCAAACTGCTAAACCTGCAATCAACATTCTGTATCCATGCAAATGCACATAAATGACTCCGTGCGCACTGGAAATGTATACGGTTCAGACAACACAACCCGAGATTGAGGGTCCAGAACTGCACTGAATGTATTGATTCGCGCAGAAGTTATGTTTCAGTAGATATGCCATGCCCCTTGATAGGGAAGTAAAACGAGAAGATGTAATGATAGTAATTATGCCAAGTGATTCACTGGCTGTCAGCTTTTAGATAAAGGCACAGTTAGCCACTAACGAGAAAATCCTCTTTGTTTAAGAATTCAAGTCAGAGTTTGGGCGTCATCCCTCTTGTATCAGTCTGAAAATAGGAATGTGATTGATACTTGGAAAGATATTTTAACCCATTAAGACTGGGAACGCATCTCTGTAATTTTTAGATTTCTTTGGCTATTCTAAAACAGCAGATATACAAGCTCATAGCGCGGCACCAAGTGCCGCGCTATGAGCTTGTAGATCTGCTAATTTTGAAAAATCTTGAACATTTGTGCAATTCTTTAGTTTGAATATATATATATTCTTTTTTTAAGCAAACATTTCTAACTCAAATCTTTGCTTCCAAAACGTATGTTATAACGTATATCAGTGGTTCTAAAACTTGTTTCATGTAAAGGACCCCCAAAATGTTATGTATTTGTCCGCCGACCACCCCCATCTCAAAACATGTTGTTCCAGGTAACCCCAGAAGCAAAGATTTTAGTTACAAATGTTTGCTTTTAAAATATACACATTCAAAGATTTGCACACATTTTCACGATTTTTCAAAAATAGCAGATCTGCAAGCTATGAGCTTGTAGATCTGCTATTTTTGAATAGCCAGATAAATCTTAAAATGACACAGATGCGTTCCCGATCTTAATGGGTTAAATATACATAAACACAAAAAACAGCAGTGACAAAAGAAATGATTTGCATCCCCCCCCCCCCCAGAGAACTTATTATTAGCCTATACTCCTTACATTTATGTATTCCCAGAATCTGCTGTGCCTTTTGTACGTGTTTGAGTTCAGTTAGTGAGTGCTCTCATAGCACGTTGTTTGTTTTCTGATTCACCAATCTGAACTGAACGCCATTGTTTGTTTCTCCAACGCAGAGGGACACTCCCGGTATGCCTCCCATGCACCACGCTGGTGTCACTGTGCTAGGCTCCTAAAAAATGCCCTCGGGCTTTGTAACTTGGAGCAAATGCAAGAATTTGCATAAGCAAGAACATGCATAAATGTTTTAGAGCTGTAGCTATACCGTGGAAACTCGTTTTCTCTTTTTTTTTTGTGCATACTTACTTCTACACTATACTTGTTCTCGTCTCAGATATGATATGTGGCGACAACGCATTTTCTGAATAAACAAAACACCAAGAAATAATCTGAGAACCGCATCTTGTTTTACCAGATACCTTTTCAGTTCAGTGCTTGGGAGAAGAATAAGAGTGCAGCGCTAATACATGAGTCTCAAATTAAATTGTGCTATCAGATAGAAGAAGAATGAGAACCAGAGGATACAGTACCTCACACATAATACCGGCTTGCAAATCCATAACATAAAAATAATGAACACTCCAAGGGGTGCTTTGTGTGTGCGTGTGCGTGTGTGTGTATGTGCGTATGCGACTGTGCGTGCGTGTGTGTTTGTGTGTGTGTGTGTGTGTGTGTGTGCAAGGGATAACTTCATCATCAGATTTGATCCAGAAACACATCAAATGGAGCTCAGCACCTGTTCAACTTCCCAGATATAAATCAGCAGGATGTAATCAAAGAACAAACCCTCAAGCCAAGCATATCTGCTATAGTGTCCTCTCGGAAACCTTTTGCTGGTCTCCAGCTCTGGCATAATCAAAATTTGATTTCTGCACTGAATAATGCCGGCCTTATTAGATCCTCATTGCCTGGTTGTTTGGAGCATCCACACGTGTTAAACTAACCCGTTTCAACAACCACAAACGACACCAATGAATTCTACAAAATGCAGAGAAGTTTATTGTCATAAGCCTTGTAAAACCACTGACATTTATCAACGCCACACAATGAAATTATTACTTTCTCTTTGTACTTTATTATTATTACTTTGTCTCTTTATGCACAACTAAGAATCGTGAAAAGTTGTGCAAATCGTTGACTGTATGTTTTTTAAAGTGAACATTTTTAACTCAAATCTTTGCTTCTGGGGATTCAGTATTTTTTTTTTGCTATAATATCAGTGGTTCTCGAGCTTTTTTTATGTCAAGGACCACCCAAAATGATATGTATTTGTCCGCGGACCCCCATCTCAAAATAATTTGTTCCAGGGACCCCCAGAAGCAAAGATTTGAGTCCAAAAAAAATAAATATATATATATATATATATCACCGAAAAGTTGGTCCACGCCTTTGTCTCCTCCAGGTTGGACTACTGTAATGCACTTCTCGTCGGGATCCCTAGCAAGAGCCTTCAAAAGCTCCAATATTTACAGAACAGCGCTGCTAGGATCCTTGCGAGAGTGCGCAAATACGAGCACATCACCCCCATTCTCAAATCACTGCACTGGCTTCCCATCTCCTCCCGGACAGAATTCAAAATCACCCTGTTAACACACCAGTGCATCTACGGTAATGCCCCCCCCTACCTCAAGGAATTGATCGAACCACAAACCGCCACCCGCAGCCTCCGATCCGGAAATACTAACAAGCTTAAGGAACGGCACACCAACCTCCACACTATGGGAGATCGAACTTTCTGTGCAGCTGCCCCCCGGCTGTGGAACTCACTCCCAGACCATCTCAGAGCTCCTCAAACTGTGAACACTTTTAAGAGAGCGCTAAAAACCTACCATTTTAACAAAGCATTTGGTTAGCTTTTTAAGCCGGTTTTAATAACCCTGCCTCTCCTTTTTAAACGTGTTTTTAATACTTTTTATACTTTTTGATTCTTGCAAATGGTTTTCTTTATCTTGTTTTATATGTACTGTAGCACTTTGAGGTTTGTTTCAAATGTAAAGTGCAATACAAATACAATGTATTATTATTATTATTATTATTATTATTATATATATTCAAAGATTTGCACACATTTTCAAGACTTTTTCTCAAAAATAGCAGATCTCCAAGCTTGTAGGACGGCACTCGGTGCTGTGCTATGAGCTTGTATATCTGCTATTTTGCCGGAATTGAATGGGTTAAAAAAAGCAGCAATCCAAGTAGCCTGACCAAGCATTGATTGATTGAATGAATACTTTGCGGTTTACAAAAAAAAGCACAGGAAAGTACAGTTCAGTACATGAGGTAGTAAAGTGCTCTACAGTATGCAATCTAGCATCTAGCTATGACCTTCCTGTTTCTCAGCACTATGAGTGTGCGTTTTATCTTGTTAGTGGACAACACATTTACTAAGTATTCTTGAGTGTTTCCTTTGTGTTATGATGTTACGTTGTGATCGAGAGGTCCTAAAACAGGTTTACTGCCTTTGGGGGGTATTCAAACCTGATCCATGGAGTCTCAGATGACATGTAGACTGAGATTCTACCTGAGTCATAACAGGCTTAACTAGCTTATTGCTTGGCCTTTGGGTGTTCTATCAAACTGGAAAAAAGAAAGAAAGAAAATAGCATTTCTGGTATGGAATGTCTTTCTATAAAATAAATCAGTGGATCCATACTGTATCTTGTGTTTGAATGCCAAAAAACAAAGGCTACAACGATGACAAAATTACATTAAGATTTTCCCTGTAGGGCATGGTGAATTTTCGTATCTGAAACTTATTTCAAACTAGTGAAATATGCATGTGATTTGTATAAAAATAAATAAAAAAAGAATGAAGGAAAAAACTGTTTTACAAAAACTATTTCCTTGGGGATAATCAAGCCTCTTTTTGTATTCATGCTTATTTGATCTGGGATGAATAAATGAATAAAAATGTAAAAACATGCAAAACCCAAAACAATACTCTCATGTCGACTTTACAAAAGCCCACAACATCATTTCCTATCAAATACACTAGTTGGTTGGATTCCCTTTTTATCCCCAGTGTTGCTCCGGCTCAGCTGGCAGCTTGGATATGACGCATGTTTATGTGTCTGACAGACTGCCGAACATGTTACGCCATGAACAGATTTCTTTACATTTTAATTGCATTTGCCAGCTGGCGAAAGACAATAAGGCTGCAGATATGTAGCCCGGGCGGACTCATTAGACTAGTCCACACATCTCAGTAGCTGTAATGCAAAGTTTTGCCCTCGGCTTCACAAATTCATGAGAAAACTGCTACTGCTACAGTACTATACTACAGTGAAGTCGCCCCCTCATGTGGGGGCAGTACAATAGGTCATGGGAAATTTAAAAAAACAAAATTTTGTGCTCTTTTTTATGGAGATAAAAAAGGTAAAATAAGCCAACGATAGAGAACATATTTTTCTATTGGTGCTAACATTTTGTACAGAAACTGATCCTGCTATATGAGTTTGTAACCTCATAGCTACAGTACTAAACATATTGCTCTAATCATCTGAAACACGCCTCACATCTAGAAGGTCCTGGGTTCGATTCCCGCCGAAGACTCTCCTCCGTGTCATCAGTGCCCATACCTAGGTGGGGTTGGCGAAAGGGCCTTTCTGTGTGGAGTTTGCATGTTCTCCCCGTGTCCCCTAGGGTAGGTACCCTCACAAAAAAAACATGCTGTAATCCTGGTCTCTATACCGCCTCCCCCTGGTCAGCCGGGGCACCTGATGGAGGGGAAAGGAACTGGTTGGAATAACGTGTTCCTTCCACGCGCTACGTCCTACCGTGACAACTCCCCCCTGTCAGGTGATAAGAAGGCTTGTTAGCTCTCATGTATTGAAGGAGGCATGAGCTCGGCTTTGGGCTCTCCCTAGGCTGGCAGAGGGACTGTAGTGCCCAGGATTACTTAGACAATTGGCACCGGGTGAAAAAAGTGGGGTTGCAAAATCGTGGGGTAAAAAAATAAGAAACTGATCCTGCTATATGAGTTTATAACCTCATAGCTACTAAACATATTGGTCTAATCATCTGAAATCATCTTCGACATAAAAAAAAAACATCCACGCCTTCCTCAATTAAAAACTACACAAATAGAATAAAACATAATAAACAAAAAGAGTATGCAAGATTAAAACCTTGAAAAAAAACCCATGAGGGATTTATGAGATGATTGACAGGTTAGTGGATGCAAATTTACACTGGGAGATGAGTTTTATGTTCGGAAAATAAAGTGTCGTTATTCAAATCCATGTAGTGCACGAGGCAGCAGACATATGCCTCGTACAGCTGGTGGTACTCTGGGGGGTTTGTCTCTGCTTTATCCCGTTAAGACCGGGAACGCATCTGTGTAACCACTTTAACCATTATTTTCATACTTTGGGCTATTCAAAAGTAGCAGATCTACAAGCTCATAGCGCGGCACCGAGTGCAGCGCTATGTAGATCTGATATTTTTTGAAAAATCGTGAAAATGTGTGCAAATATTTGAATATATATATTTTTAAAATGAACATTTGTAACTCAAATCTTTGCTTCTGGGGGGTCCCTGGAACAACATATTTTGAGATGGGGGTCCGCGGCCAAATACATATCATTTTGGGTGGTCCTTGACATGGAAAAGTTAGAGCACCACTGATATAGCAACATACTGTTAGGATTTAGAAAACGTTTTTAGATATATATGTATGGCCGCAGACCCCCATCTCAAAATGTTTTGTTCCAGGGACCCCCAAATGTTCTTTTAAAAAAAATACATATTCAAAGATATGCCCAAAATTTCAAGATCTTTCAACAAAAAAAAAGCAGATCTACAAGCTCATAGCTATGAGCTTGTATATATGCTATTTTTTTTAATAGCCCAAAGAAATCTAAAAATGACAGAGATGCGTTCCCGGTCTTAATGGGTTATGCACTACATGCTCTCTGCCCAATACAAATGAGGCAGCTTGCAGAGAACAGCAGATTCACACCCATGCACAAGACAATGGCAGTCTAACTACTCTGCAGACATGGCTGTCTATGCGCTTTTTTCCCTTTTTTCACCCGCCTGTCAGCACATCCCGGCATAGTGCCAGAGTTGCACTCATGGTTGAACTGCAGGAACGACGATGATTGGGTGGCATTAACCTATTGAGACCGGGAACGCATCTGTGTGTCATTTTTTTAAATTTCTTTAGCTATTAAAAAAATAGCAGATCTACAAGCTCGATCTGCTATTATTTTTTTTTATCTTGGAAAAAGTGTGAACATATTTGAATATATTTTTTAAAGCGAACACTTTTAACTCAAACCTTTGCTTCTGGGGGGGCCTTGGAACAAAATATTTTGAGATGGGGGTCCGCAGCCAAATACATATCATTTTGGGGGTCCTTGACATGAAAAAGTTTGAGAACCACACTATAGCAACATACGTTTTTTCAAAATCCCGCAGAAGCAAAGATTTGAGTTAAAAATGTTCGCTTTAAAAATATATATTCAAAATGTGCTCAAATTGTCATGATTTTTCAAAAAAAAAAAAAAAATCTACAAGCTTGTAGCGCGGCACTCTGTGCAGCGTTATGAACTTGTATATCTGCTAGTTTTTTAATAGACAAAGCATAAGATAATGGTTACAGTGGTTAAAATCTAAAAATGACAAATGCTTTCCCGGTCTTAAAGGGTTAACATAATGAAGATATAATGCAGAAGGATTATGACTATTAGAAAACACCATTAATGCAGTATTATTCTAAAGATCATCAGAGTCAACAAAGAGATTAGTGAGTGCGTTCTCTCTGGCATTTTAAACATTTCCACCAACATGGAAAATTGAACAACTTTAGTTTTTTTTGCAGACTTTGTGTGGGATGTAAAAAAAACTGTTTTCCTTTCTTACTGTAAAGCTAATGTAAACATGAGTTTGAGACATCAGTCTTAGTTTGATAGTCAGTTGAAAGTCTGACAGTATGCCAAACACCGTACTTGGCAGTGAAGGAGAAGTTCGCTCTATGTAATGGCATTTATATTCCTCCTTCATTGAGTTGCAGAACTCTTGCCATTCAAACGCCAGGGTTCACACACAATGCATGCACGCTTGGATGCGTTGCAGCCTTATACTTACACTGTTTGTCAGTTGCTTAATGTGGCCAAAAAATACTGCATTTTCCTTGCCAACAAAATGGAATTGTCTCTTCATTATGGCATGTTGGTGAGGATCCAGGCATCGTTCCAGCTCATAGAAATGTGTTTGAGAATGCTGCTATAAGACACTCTGTACATTTACAATGAGGGAGAGGGTTCAGAAGCCGGTGTTTTGTACATTAAATTTGCTTTAAGTTTGATTTAGTCTTACAGAACAGAGCTTCACACAGAATGTAATGATTGGTCCATGCTGCATGCCAAACCCAATACCACCCTAACAGTCATCAGAACACTGTAATTAGCGAGACTGCACAATCAAATACTGCAAATTACATTTGGGTAAAGTCTTTAGAACAAGAAGGTTTTAGAGTTATTTGAAGACGTCTTTGACTTTACGTTGTGGTGCAACGTGTGGTTAATTTGACTAGTTCTATTGCATGTTATCCACAGCTATAGTGGATGATTTTCAACTGCAGTCAGCCACTGTTGTCTTGGGATACATGCAGTGGTGGAAAAAGTATTCAAACGTTTTACTTGAGTAAAAGTATCAATACTGCAATGCAGAAATACTCTGTTACAAGTAAAAGTCCGGAATTCAAAATGTACTTGTGTAAAAGTACAAAAGTACTTTTGTATCAAAAGTACTTTAGTATTTTGTAAGTATTACAAAATACTAAAATTATAAATGTATAATTTATAATTTAATTTATTAAATTATATTTAATAAAAATATTAAATATAAATGTAATTATATTACATTTATAATTTAATTTATTATTAAATATAATTTATTTATATGTATTATACATTTTATAATACAAAATATAAAATGTTATAGTATTTTGATACTTTACGTATCAAAATGTACGTAAAGTACCAAAAGTAGAAAGTTGTATGAAATGTATAGCCTAAATATCTTTTGAAAATAGCAGATCTACAAGCTCACAATGCGTCGTATCGCGACACATTGTGAGCTTGTAGATCTGCTATTTTCAAATGGCCGAAATGTATATAGACAAAGTAACTATAGTAACTAAAGTTTTCGAATAATTGTAGTGGAGTAAAAGTACAATATTTGCCTCTGAGATGTAGTGGAGTAGAAGTAAAATAACTGAAAATTGGAAATACAGTACTAATTAGCATCCACCAAATCAAAGCAATCAAGAACAAAGAGACATTAACCCCTTGTCCTCATGGTTGAGGTTATTTCATGACGCAGACTTAAACTCACATATTAGACCCGACTTAATGCTGTTCTTGTTTGATTATACATAACAGAACAGAAACCCAGACAAGCACGGCTACTTTATTTATTTAAAGTCACTGATTCTTCATTCTATTCTTCTGCACTCTGAATTTCTTCCCTGCCAGGAGAATGGATAAAGGTTTAGAAACACTGTAGTTCTGTAGCAACAGCTCATTTATAAACATGGACCAAAAACACTATTCTAGATTCAATTCTAAGGTTTAGAAATATGGATTAGACCTAGATATAGACCAGGAAAAAAACAACAACTTTTTTAATAGAACCTGGATTGATGTTTGCGTAACTGAGTCTCTTTCGTCTCCTTGGGCCCAGGTGGAGGCATATCTTATGGCGTGTTCTAAGTATAGTCTCTGGAGTTACTGTTTATTGTTTGAGAATGAACATGAATTATGCTGTAACTGATTGCATTGTATGAGCTTGTAGATCTGCTATATGTTTTGTTTAATCGAGTTATTAGCACCACTGATATAGCAACATACTGTTAGGATTTAGAAAACATTTTTAGATATGTATTTGGCTGCGGACCCCCCATCTCAAAATATTTTGTTCCAGGGACCCCCAGAAGCAAAGATTTGAGTTAAAAATATTCGCTTTAAAAATATATATATATTCAAAGATTTGCAAAAAAATTCAAACATAGCTGATCTACAAGCTCATAGTGCGGCACTCGGTGCCGCACTATGAGCTTGTATATCTTACATTTTTGAATAGCCAAATAAATCTTAAAATGACACAGATGCGTTCCCGGTCTTAATAGATTAATGGTTTGTGTAAAATAGTTTTCTGGAAGGTTGGGCTGCATGCAAATTTGTAGAATATTGTTTGGAAGTAAACAAACTTAATTCCTCAATTTCACACTTGCTTGGGCTAAGCCTTTAAAAACATTTGTCTCATACAGTATATTTTTGATATGTTTCATACTGTCATATGATAAGATATGTATTCAGTGAATAACGAAAGGGTTCCTTTGCCCATGAGTAGTGGGAACAGGCTGATAAATGTGATAACTGGTGAAGAGTTGGACTTTGGGGGTAACTGTGTGACCCTTTGGATCGATAACGCACACCCCAGATGGAAAGTCACTCAGCCTGAACTGCAGAATACGTTTGCAATCTAATGTCAGTTGGGTACAAGCATCCATCCCGGTGGCAGAAAAGCTATGGATGTGAAACAAAACACTGCGCTGCTGAGCTATAATTCAACTCTTCAACTTGTGTGTGTCTCATGACAATTACATACAAGAGTAACCACACACAATCAAATAGACACTTCCTGTGGTCAGGGTCGAATGCATGCAGTGTTGATTTTGTCGACTAAAACTATGGAAAAAAAAGTTCATCGACAACCTTTTTTCACTGACGAAAACGAAATAAAAACTAAGCTATGACGACTAAAACTAAGACTGAATATACTGACAATTTTGTCAACAAATACAAACTAGACTAAAATGTTAGGGAGGGGACGAGTGGAGAAGAGATCCAGTAGGACTAAGAAAAGTCAACATAGGTGCCACAGACCGAAAATAGCTGATCTACAAGCTAACAACGCGTCGCGCTGCAACGCGTTGTGAGCTTGTAGATCGGCTATTTCCGGCATGCAGCTAAGTGAAAATCAGCTATTTCGATGGCATCACGGCACCGCCAAAGATTAATTTTAGTCGACAAAATCAACTGTCATTTTAGTCGACTAAAATCTTATTATATTTAGTCGACTAAAACTAGACTAAAAGTAAAACATTTCAGATGACTAAAATATGACTAAAACTAAACAGAACTTTATTCAAAAGACTATGACTAAAACGAGACTTATCAACTTAAACAGATTGTGTTGGCACTTTCTTCTCTTTTTTCATTATCACAGAAACAAGGAACTCATATGAACTGCTGAAAGTACAGTAACAAGTACAGTATATAATTCCTCCTGGAGACAAAAAGTTGATGATCGAAGATCAGCAATGGCACGCACAACAAAAAAAATCACACCCACAGTGTGAAATGAGTGGTGCCTTTGATGAGTTCATTATGCGTAAATGTTGCACTCCTGTTTGTGTTTAATTAGTGTAACTGGTTGCATCTTTGTGTTGCAATCAGCTGCAGCTGTTGAGGCCAGACACAAACATGTTGAGGCCGTCGGCAAACATACGGACGGACAGACACACACACGGTCAAATGTAGGAGTGGTTGGCACCACTCAAAAAGAGTAAAACATTGGTTATAGATTAACTAGAGCTATAACTACATATTAGCATATTTGTCCTGCACTGTATGGGAGACGTTATCCCAGGCCACTCCAGGCTAATTTCAACACAAGTCAAGCCATCTCGGACTCTAAGTCAATGCGGTTGACTTTGAGCCCTGTCATAGAGCATCGTGTGCCAGGGTACACAGTATACAGTATTATCTGTCATACTGACTTCCCTTTGTTGTTTGTGCCATGAAGTAGCCTCAGCCTGCATGGCTGGCAGTCTTCAGGAAAAGAGATCTCAGGCTCCTGGATTAGACTTGGGTAACACTACAGTACCCTCACACGGCTGTTCTGAAGCCCCTGACAGCCCTATTAGGGCTGACTGAGAAAGAAATTTGCCTTACCTTGGCAAAAGATCTCTCCTAGCCCATTCAATCCGGCAACGCAATTTGTGTGTCATTTTTAGATTTCTTTGGCTATTCAAAAATAGCAGATCTACAAGCTCATAGCGCGGCACCGAGTGCCGCGCTAAGAGCTTGTAGATTTGCTATTTTTGGAAAAATCGTGAAGATTTGTCCAAATCTTTTAATATATATTTTTACAGCGAACATTTGTCAAATATTTTGTTCAAGGGACCCTACAGAAGCAAAGATTTGAGTTACAAATGTTCGCTTTAAAAAATATATATTCAAAGACAAACTTTCAAGATTTTTCAAAAATAGCAGATCTACAAGCTCATAGCGCGGCACAGAGTTCCGCGCTAATATAGTTCCGCGCTAATATATGTGCTATTTTTGAATAGGCAAAGAAATCATAAGAACTACACTGATGCGTCCCCGGATTGAAAGGGCTAGCCCGTGACAACTATGGCAGGTCCTCGTGGCAGCTTGCATTCCTGTGTGAGAACACTGTACGCTCCCCCCCCCCCCCCCCCCCCCACACACACACACCACCATCAACCCTCTCTTCATTCCTTCATTTTGCCAGAATCTTTCTTTTTTTATGCAACAACAAAATGGAATTGGAAAAAATACAAGTATTCTTTTGCCGCGCGAGAGAGAGAGAGGACGGAGAAAGTTGGATTGCAGAGTGCAAAGATTGTTGGTGGGAGATGAGTGACAGCAGCACACGAAGGCGATTTAGAAATTTATATTCAATCTCCCCTGTTTGTGGAAATCCAAACTATACTCCTAGCCTAGCCCCATTTCTCTGGCTGACGTGCCATGTAAAATTGATCAATACAAACTTGTCACCAAAAAGCAGGCAGGGGGAGTAGAGATGGAATGTCAGGTAACTACACTCCCCCAGCACAACAATCATTGAAAACAGTGGAGACATGGCTATTGCTTAGCTGTTTGTTTGCTTTTTTGAGTGCTGTACTATAGTATAGCCTACTGGATTCGAGAGGTTTATCGTGGATTAAGTCCCATGATCATGTGGGAACATCGTGTTTAAAATGCAAGGGAAATTAATAACGTTATCAATGTCAACCTTGCGGGAAACAGACTGTAACAAGGGTACCCTGAGGTTTTTGTTTTTTGTTTTTCCAATTTTAACAACAAACCTTCCATAAAAGGAAAGACAGTATGTGCATAATAAATTTAACCCATTAAGACCGGGAACGCATCTCTGTCATTTTTAAGATTGTTGTTGGCTATTCAAAAAAAGCAGATATACAAGCTCATTGAGCTTTGAACTTGTAGAGCTGCTATTTTTTTTAAAATCGTGACGATTTAGGCAAATCTTTGAAGACATATTTTTTAAAGCAAACATTTGTAAAATGTTGCTCCAGAGACCCCCTAGGAGCAAATATTTGAGTTAAAAATGCTTTAAAAATAAATATATTCAAAGATTTGCACACATTTCTAAGATTTAAATCTTTTTTTTGCAGATCTACAAGCTCATAGCGTGGCACTCGGTGCCACGCTATGAGCTTGCATATCTGCTATTTTTGAATAGCCAAAGACATCTTAAAATGACGCAAGATACCGTTCCCAGTCTTAATGGGTTAAGACGTATATCACCTATTATGATACAAGATGTTTTTCTCCGAGACATTCTGTTGTCTGAGTACCAAAATCCCAGGAGACATACAGCCACACTGCTTGTCACACACACAGCAGGTTATGTTTGCCTGCTGCTTAGCGAAAGATAAATCCAAATAGCCACAGTTTTCATGACAATTTAACCCATTCAATCCGGGAACGCATCCGTGTCATTTTAAGATTTCTTTGGCTATTCAAAAATAGCAGATATACAAGCTCATAGCGCGGCACCGAGCTAGTAGATCTGCTGTTTTTAAAAAAGAATCGTGAAAATGTGTGCAAATCTTAGTTTGAATATATACATTTTTAACTCAAATCTTTGCTTCTAGGGGTCCCTGGAACAATCATACTGATTTAGAAGACATTTGTAGAATCCCCAGAAGCAAAGATTTGAGTACATTTTTTAAATATAATATGTTATATAAGAAATATATTCAAAGATTTGCACACATTTTCCACAAACTCTTTGTAGATCTGCGATTTTTTTGAAAAATAGATAGCTATTTTTTGAACAGCCAAAGAAATCTAAAAAAATGACACAGATGCATTCCCGGTCGTAATGGGTTAAAACCGGGGGAAATGGTGCCATGTGTAATTGGTGGAACCAACCATCAGTAAAGTGAAACATCAGGAATGGAGCTTCAATGAGTATGAATGGATTGCAGCCCATCTGGTGGTGATGAGCAAGTGGCCTTTTTCCCCTCCTCAGATTCTCATGTGGGACCAAGAGCAGAGACAGAAATCACTCAGATGAAACTGATGCGGACATCAGGTGGAGGATCCACTTACAGCCCGTCTCGCCTGAGTTCCCCTTGACTGCTGGTGCACTCCGATACGCTGTCATGCCTCTGCGAGACAGTTCTATTTCTCGCATCTCCAAAAGGTGTTCAACAGTGACTAAACACTCCCAAATGACCTTATCAATTGTTTTATTATTTCCACAACAGTGGCGGCGGTAGACATGGTGGGCAGAAACTGCATTTTCGTCTCAGAGCTTTAGGTTGTAAAGGATCTCCTCCGTCTCCCACAGCAGGGGTTCTGGCGTCGGGTTATTATGTAAAAATGTTTGACTCAAAACCAACCATTGGTGTAAAGTAACTAAGTGCATGTATCCTACTCAAGTACTGTACTTAAGTACAATGTTGAGGTATTTTTTACTTTACTAGAGTATTTCCAATTGTCTATACTTTTACTTCTACTCCACTACATCTCAGAGGCAAATATTGTACTTTTAATCCACTACAATTATTTAGTTACTAGTTACTTTGCAGATATGAATTATTACATTATAAAACATGCATTAACCACTTTAGTTTAGCCCTATTTTATACCTAGGCTATTTGAAAATATCTACAAGCTCACAACGTGTCGCTCGCGATGCGTTGTGAGCTTGTCGATCTGCTATTTTCAAACATTTTAGTACTTTTGCTTTTGATACTTTAATTACATTCTGATACCAATACTTTTGTACTTTTACTCAAGTACATTTTGAATTGTTGTACGGACTTTTACTTGTAACAGAGTACTTCTATATTGCAGTATTGATACTTTTACTTAATTAAAACATTTCAGTACTTTTTCCACCACTGAAACCAACTGAATGAGGAATGCTTTAAGGCAGGGATATTCAAAACATTTCAGGCCAAGGACCCCTTAGCTGAGAGAGAGAGAGATGAAGCAGGGACCCCCCCACTACATATTGGATTCATGCTGAATGTGTGTTTTCAGACATTAAACAACTGAAACCCTCAATACTTGACCTTTTGAACGGTACTTGGTCCGCTCTTTTTTCCCTGTACACCAAACCTCTTCCCCGAAAATAGCCGATCTACAAGCTCACACGTTGTGAGCTTGTATATCGGCTATTTTCGGCTACTGGGATGCTATAGGGTTCAAATGGTCAGAAGGAGCGAGTGCATTTTACAGCAGCGGAAGCTGCCGCGGAACTGCCGGTGGAGGAGCGGCAGCTGCCGGCAGTGACTGCCGGTGGGCTGCCGGCGGTGGAGCGGCAGCTGCCGGTGGAGCAGCGGCAGCTGGGCACGGGCACGGGCGGGGACTTCTTTCTTCTTTTTTTCGCCGACAAAGTATAGTTTTGGACCATGACGGAGGCGCGCCGACTCAGCAGACCTTGAGGCCAAGGAGTCGCGCCCGAGCGCCTCCAGGCGCGAGTGCCCGCGACGACCGGCCGATGGTCTGCTAGTCGACTAAGCGCCGTCCGAGATATGTACCGATAGGCACAGAATCGTAAATAATATTGGTGGGGACTGCGTTTGCCCCACTGACAGCACACTCCCAAAGCTGGCGCCGCCGGCAGCTCCGCGGCAGCTTCCGCTGTCGGAAAATGCACTCGCTGTCCCTTCAAATGGTTAATGTGGTTAATGTCAAAATAAAAAAATTAAGTCCCTATCACACATAGATTTGGTGGCCCGGCCCCCCTGCAGTATCTCTGAGGTCCCCCTAGGGGTCCCGGACCCCCTGTTGAAGACCTCTGCTTTAAGGCCAACTTTGATTTCAAAGTCATCCTTTACTGTATGCCCAGGAATGAAAAATGGTGACAAAAGCCCATTATACAGAAATTATATCCTGTCTGTTTCTTTCTTGTTTTACATGGACAGACAGGTCTAACAACCCGAATGTTTATTATAAGCGGTGTGTCCGGGGTGTGCTATTGCGGTAGAGCTAACAGAGAAGCCTTCAATGGCATTTCATAATGACCTACCTGTCCTTAAACTGGCAATTACCAACGTGTAATGGCTGAAAACATCTCCATCCGTCTATCTCTTTGATTGGTTCGCAAATTGCTTTGTTTATGAAAATAATTTAAACTATACTTTGGCCATGTTCCCAGTTTTAGAGGGCAGAATGTGAGCGTACAGTATAAACACTGCACACATTGAAGGCTTTTTTCTCTCTTGGAAGCTATTTCTATGATCACTAACAATTCAGCATGAGCTCACAACGCGTCTGCGACGTGTTGTGAGCCTGTAGATCGGCTATTTTCGGCTACTGTTCCCCTCAGAATAGGAATGCTATAGGGTTCAAGTGGTTAATGTAAAACATAAAAAATAAAGACCCCTATCACACAAAGATTTGGTGGCCCGGCCCCCCTGCAGTATCTCTGAGGTCCCCCTATAGGGGTCCCGGACCCCCTGTTGAAGACCTCTGCTTTAAGGCCAACTTTGATTTCAAAGTCATCCTTTACTGTATGCCCAGGAATGAAAAATGAATATGAAGCCTAAAGGCAGTGACCTCAGCAAGGACTGTATTTTCCCCAAAAGCAGCTTGTTTAAATGGCCGACTGAAATATGTGCACTTATTGCATTTAAATACACACGCAGTGCACATACACTGACTGAGGTGACAAAAGCCCATTATACAGAAATTACATCCTGTCCGTTTCTTTTTTGTTTTACATGGACAGGTCTAACAACCCTAATGTTTATTATAAGCGGCGGTGTGTCCGGGGTGTGCAATTGCACTAGAGCTAACAGAGCTAATAGCCTTTAATGGTATTTCATAATGCCCTACCTGTCCTTAAAGTGGCCATTACCAACGTGTAATGGTTGGAAACATTTCCATCCGTCTATCTCTTTGATTGGCGCGCAAATTGCTTTGTTTTTGATAAAAATAATTTAAACTAGAAAAAGTGCTCCTCGGTGCACAAGTCTCCGCCAGGTCAGGTAGGTTATTGTGGCCTCCTGGTGGCGCTATAATAGGCCAATGTGAAAAGGGTGCCATTTCTTGTTAGGCCTTTCAATCGGACACTGCATTCATGATTTGGGGCATTTTGTTCCAAAAATTTGTTTTGCTAAATCAGACCTGCTGGTGGCGCTATAACAGGCCAATGTGAAAAGGGGGGCATTTCATCCTCGGCCTAGTGGGAATGTGCGTGCAAAATCTCACGGAAATTGCACACTGCGTTCATGTTTTGAGGTATTTTGTTCAAAATTGACCAATCTTGCAAACTTTGGAAGCCACTGTTAGCCAATTAGGATGGAATATGAAACATCGGATAGATCCATCAGAATCACATGACTATGGAGATACTGTGTACCAATTTGAAAAAGCAGACGTGAAAAATGCAGGGCAGATGTTCTTCCTTGGCCTCTAGGGAGTGTGTGTGTGCATGCAGATCGGTGCAGTTATAGTTAAAAACGCAAATCGGCCTGTTACAGCGCCATCATGAGGCTGATTTGAAAATGCTCAAGTGGCATTTCTTCCTCAGTCTAGTGTGAATGTGCGTGTGCAATTTTACAGAAATCGCAAGCTGCGTTCATGATTTGAGGCATTTTGTTCAAAACGAACATTCCTGCAAACTTTATGAGCCAACTTTAGCCAAACAGGATGGAATATGGAAAATCGGACAGATCCGTGTTGATCACATGACTGTAGAGATACTGTGTACCGATTTGTGTGATGTTTGGATAAAATCTGTAGGAGTAATATAAAAAATGTGTTTTGCACAAATCGGCCTCCTGGTGGCGCTATGACAGGCCCCTGTGAAAAATGTGATGTGAAAAATGTGGGGCAGAGGTTCTGAATTGGCATCCAAGGAGTGTGTGTGCACAGTTTCGCAGGGACCAGGCCAACGGTGCCGGAGATTAGCTGCTAACGGACGGACAGGTCACACGGACACACGGACACACGGACGGACGGACACACGGACGGACGGACACACGGACGGGCGGACAGGGGGGAAAACATACTCTCTCGCCATGCCTTTCGGCCTAGAGGAGACAACTATACTTTGACCATGTTCCCAGTTTTAGAGTGCAGAATGTGAGTGTACAGTATAAACACCGCACACATAGCAGATCTACAAGCTCACAACGTGTTGCGACGCATTGTGAGCTTGTAGATCGGCTTTTTTCTCTTGGAAGCTATTTCTATGATCATTTCAATTCAGCATGACCGTTCCCTGATACATTATCTTAAAAAAAAAAAAAAAAAGAGGGAAAAAAAAGAGTTGGTATTAAGTGGCACTTACAGCATGGGGTGGAGTGTGCTTGACCAGAGGCCCTCCAAAGGTATCAGGCACTGTCAAGTGCTTCGAAATGAACCTGTAATCCTTTTGATCACAGACTGACCCTCCAATCTCCCTGATAAAAAGGACGGGTGATTCCCATCTCATTGACAGACAGACTAGCACACAAAGAGACATTAACATCCATTGCTCCTTCCTCTCATCTGCATTAACTGAGGCAACATGGGACTTTGGGAACATTAATTTGGCATGACCCCCAGTAAACTTATCTAAGTGAAAGATGAAAGGAACACACTACTGTTAGAAATTCAAGACAGATCCTCTCTCTCTCTCTCTCTCTCTCTCTCTCTCTCTCTCTCTCTCTCTCTCTCTCTCTCTCTCTCTCTCTCTCTCTCTCTCTCTCTCTCTCTCTCACTCACACTCCTTTTGTCCCTCTACTCCACAGAGCTCTTGTCGTATATTGGTCCATTGATCAGGCGGAAACAACACTATTCCATAACTATTCCCTGAATGCAAGAAGAACAAGGATCCAGTTTGAAAGAGGGTTTGTCCATAGAAATGCTTTTATTTCCATAGACGTTGACATCTGCATTGCCAATCACAGAGTGTACTTAAATCACAACAACATCACAATATATACAGACTGACATTTGACATAGGACCTCCTCCCAGTCCTCCTCCTTGACCACTCACAAACAGGTTTCTAGGAACAAAAGACTTCTTGGGGTGGGCCTTCTCAGTCAGCACAATGGATCTACACAATCTGCCTTAGTTTTAGCACATAACATGTATCTATCAAACTGTACTTTTACACAAGCTCATATTATGAAATCATTGTTTAACATCTTATTATCTTCAATATAAGACCACACATGTATGTATTCAACCTTGTATGAATGATTTAGACAAAAAAGAGATGATTTAAGAGGAATGGCATTATTCTTAGATTCAAGAAGAGAAATGACATACAACTAGATGGTTTCTTCCCCAAACACATTTCACCAATGTTCATTCTTGTGTACTTACTACAAAATAAGCTTTTAATGTAAAATAAGAATAATTACAAGAATTCAATTTTGAGTCTGCATGACTTTACCAGAGGTTTTTTGGAGAGAGAGAGAACAGATGCATTCACCTTAGCCATCTCCCTTGCATAAGGACAATAGTATTGCAATCAGCCGCTTGGTAACAAAAGACTTGGCTCAGAGACTTGTTTTGGTTCACACTTAAAGCTGGGAGCTTCTGCTCCAGGACAAAAGGGCAGGATCTTCAGGGTGTGACTGATTAAATCAAAATGCAAAAACATACATCAGTACTCAAATCTAGCTTTCTCAGCCTCATCTCAAATCGGTCACAGTCTCACCTGAAAGTCCCCACAATGTCATTAACCAACTAGAAAAAGTGCTCCTCGGAGCACAGGTCTCCGCCAGGTCAGGTACGTTATTCTGGCCTCCTGGTGGCGCTATAATAGGCCAATGTGAAAAGGTTGCCAACCGTGCCATTTATTTTTGCATTGACACTGCATTCATGATTTGAGGCATTTTGTTCCAAAAATGCGTTTTGCTAAATTAGACCTGCTGGTGGCGCTATAACAGGCCAATGTGAGAAGGGTGGCATTTCTTCCTCGGCCTAGTGGGAATGTGCGTGTGAAATTTCACGGAAATCGCAAGCTGTGTGTATACTTTGAGGCTTTTCGTTCAAAACGGACCAATCCTGCAAACTTTGGAAGCCAACCTTAGGTAATGAGGATAGAATATGGGAAATTGGACAGATCCGTGTTGATCACATGATTAGTGATACTGTGTACTGATTTGCATGACGTTTGGATACAATTTGTAGGAGTAATATAAAAAAATGGGTTTTGCACAAATCGGCCTCCTGGTGGCGCTATAACAGGCCCATGTGAAAGATTTGGGGCAGAGGTTCTGAATTGGCATCCAGGGAGTGTGTGTGCACAGTTTCGGAGCGATCGGGCCAACGGTGCCGGAGATTAGCTGGTGACAGACGGACACACGGACGGACACACGGACGGACGGATAAGGGGTAAAACATACTCTCTCGCCATGCCTTCGGCCTGGCGGAGAGAATAATAATATATATATATATAATATCAGTCCTGGATATACCATACTCTCTTCACAGACAGCTGATCTACAAACTCGCAACGCATTGCCTTGAGATGCGTTGTAAGCTTGTAGATCTGCTATGTTTGTTGAATGTTCGCCCCAAGAATAGAGATGCCAGGGTTCAAGTATAATTAAAGTCCACTGTGTGAATTCATTATTAACTATTTAGCAGTTAAAGGCCTTTTAGGTATTTCTTTAATAGAATAATAGAATATTTGCTAGCACTTTTAGGGTATAATATTCTCTTCTTGAGATAGAAGCCAGATCTTGTATTGATCTTGAATTGTAATTAATGAAGTTTGGTGGTTCTAGGAACAAAGGTATTGTAATTTGTTTGAAAAGGAACTGGAGAGAGCATCTATTAAGGACACATTTTCTTCTTCAGGGCAAATAGTACCACTACTGGATTTTGGTATGAGAATGAATCCATTCAAACCGAGAAAGAATCTGTGTCATTTTTAGATTTCTTTGGCTATTCAAACAAAAGCAGATATGCTTTACAAGTTAAGTAAAAAAGAGTCAACCCCTTTAGAGTCAACCCCTACATCGAGAGTGAAGGCATGTCTTTCAATTTGGAATCTCAGATTCCAGGTAGAGCAATGTTGGACGATGTTTTATTTTCAAATATAAAAACCATGCAGGCTTTTGATGACTTGATTTGAGACTTCTGAGTTGTATTAATGTGAATGTTTACCCCATTGTACGTATCCATTCGATGTTCTATTTGGTTCTTCTTCCCCGTAATTATCTGCTGAAGAATTACAGTAGCTTTGCTGATGAGATTATACAGGCCTATATACCCTGCCGTGGGACTGACCTTATAATTGTACTGACAACAGTGAATGCTGGATAGCCACAGAGCACAAAGCTAATTGCTTTTTTGCCTCACCATTATCTCTTAAATACCAATCCAGATTGCTCTCCTGTTAAGCTTGCATCCAATACGGCACTCCTTCAGCGCTTTTAACCTTCAGAAAATTAGGTGTCGAACCAATCAAGATCTCTGCAATGCTAAATCACCCTCTTTACGACAGAACCGAAATAATTCACTGTCTCAAGCTGTGTAAACAAGACAATCTGGTTGACCCCACTCTGATGTTATATCTCTGTATCTCACGGTCAATCTCCCTCCTGAAGCCACACCTGATGGATCATTAGCGAACTAATGTGTGGTCCTACATAATAAACTATATACTATATATACCAGCCTACTCTGGAACCATGGAACGATGCAAGTTGGAAATGCATTTCCCACCCAGATATGTAATCTGTATCTGTTGCCAGAGTACACGTCAGTGGTGGAAAAAGTACTCAATTGTTTTACTTAAGTAAAAGTATCAATACTGCAATAGAAGTACTCTGTTACAAGTAAAAGTCCGGAATCTGTACATCTGTTATTTTTTGAATAGCCAACGTATAAATGGATAAGGTGGTTAAAATAATTCTGATGCTACATTATGTTACATTCTGGGGACCCCCCGGATCCTCCCCAAGAACCCCTGGGGGGTCCCCAGACCCCACTTTGAGAACCACTGGTGTACAGTATAATATGCCCAGCTCAACTAAGTATTCAGTTGAACTCTGCCCCACATTCAGCGTAACTCGGTATTCAATCTCAAATCAGTATTCAGTCAGTGTGACTCAATATTTCACTTTTCAGAGTTTAGTATTCTGTTCATCCAGTGTTTCACATTTTAATATTTTACAGTCTATTTGTTTGTATTCCACCGCGCTCTGACCGTCTGCAGCGTTGTCCTAGAACTGTTAACATTAACCCATTAAGACCGGGAACGCATCTGTGTGTCATTTTTAGATTTCTTTGGGCTATTCAAAAATAGCAGATCTACACGCTCATAGCGCGGCAAACATTTGCAAATGTTTGATATATTTTTAAAGCGAACATTTGTAACTCAAATCTTTGCTGCTGGGGATTATACAGATGTCTTCTAAATCCTAACAGTTTTTTGAAAAAAACGTATGTTGCTATATTGTGGTCCTCAAAGTTTTTCCATGTCAAGGACCCCCAAAATGATACGCATTTGGCCGCGGACCCCCCCAGAAGCAAAGATTTTAGTAAAAAAATGTTGCTTTAAAAAATATATATATTTATACAAAGATTTGCACACATTTTCACGATTTTTCAAAAATAGCAGATATACAAGCTCATAGCGCGGCATGAGCTTGTACATCTGCTATTTTTGAATAGCCAAAGACATCTTAAAATGACACAGGTGCTTCCCCGGTCTTAATGGGCTAAAGAAAGAAGCGGGTCGCACTCAAAGAAAAAAGATCAGTTTACTTGTTATATAATCTTCCATGCCTTTACAGATCACAACAAAATGTTTCCGGATATCCAGCCTTCATCATTGTGTGAAATGACAGCGTTTGTTCCGTAGCTTTTTTGTAAAGGTATCAGTATTCATACTCGGTATTTCACAGTCTGTTCGGTACCTGCCATGTGAAGCATGGTGAACATAAAGGCTGGCTAAATGTTTTTTTTAAGGTGGTCTCTAACTAATTGTTGGCTCTTCTTGTCTGCCTTTTCGTTTGAGCTGTGAGCACCACTGCGTTTTTTTATGCATTTGTCATGCAATGCCTTGACCTTTTTCTTTTCTTTTTTGTATATTTTTTTACAAAAGGAATGTAGGGTTCAGAATGTGCTATGGCGGGCGGCTATATGTTAAGAATAACTCATGACAGTCTGTTAAAAAAGTTAGAGTAGTTAGTTTGATAAAGGATGGTGTTTATAGGTTATTGCAAATGGACACTATATGTACTCGACCATGGCCTGCAAATACACCCATTGAGCAAAATTCAATTATTCAGCGCGTACCCCAGAATTATCTCTCTCCTTCTGGGTGTGGGCCCATATAGAGCATACTAGTGTCCTTTATGCATCCTACATCACAAACTACCTCAACAAGCGAGCCTGTGAGTTGAACTTTCTTCCAGGTGTGGGCACAATCTTGCAGTACCCGAGTTGGCCACTTGTCAACTGTTGCTTCAACCAGCAGCCCTTCCTGTCCTGCGGGCTTTGCTTTGCTAGCACCAGCCCTGAAACACTTGATCCCAGCATAGCTGGTCAATTGCTTTGCGATTAGCTAGTTTGTTGTTTGTAGGCCACCCTGCTGACCGCAATGTTGTAATTCTGTCACTTAGTGACTGACTTCACATTTGTAGAGCGGGGCTGGCATCACTGTTTTGGTCCAGGCAAAAAAATAATGCCTTTTTAAAAAGGAGAATTTTCCAAACCAATGAACAGAGCAGCAAATTCACTAGATAAGGCTGTGTGTGTGCATGTGCGTGTGTGTGTGTGTGTGTGTGTGTGTGTGCGTGCGCGTGTGCGTGTGCGTGTGCGTGTGTACGGGGGGGTGTTGATTGATTATTTCACTTATTATGGGTGGTGCATTTCCCACTCCAGCAGCGCTCTTACCCTCCCTCCTTCCTCGGCGTACAATATTTACTGTTAAGCATAGCTTTCATCATCACGGTAAAACAGCATGACACCTGCAATTCCTCTTCATATTTGCGGCAGCAAAACATTTCCATCTCGACGGCTTTGTCCTCCCTAATAGGCAATCGAAGTCGCACTAAGCTTCCTCGAGCTTCTTCATCTCCAGTCTGCTGTGAAGAGTCCATCCATTAGCCTCTGCATGCCATCACTCCCAGCAAACCTGACCTAGAAACCAGAGGCAGCCGGTGAGGTGAGCCACACTGCATGACCATCCATTCAATATATATATACGGAGCTATACGACGGTTTGTGCCAGGGGGCTGCTATCGGCTTTTTAGGCAATGTGCCTGCTCTGCTTTGTGTTATTGATGAGTTTTCAATTATACCCGAGGACAATGTTTTCCGCTTTAGCGCGTCAGAAGAAGTCAGTTGGCTGTGAGCGATGCTGAAGCACTTTAAACATGGGCCGCGCATCGCATTATTCAGCCCAAACTTTATTGAGTATTGAGCTGTTTTAACCCATTGAGACCGGGAACGCATCTGTGTCATTTATAGATTTCTTTGGGCTATTCAAAAAATAGCAGATCTACAAGCTCATAGCGCGGCACCGAGTGCCGCGCTATGAGCTAGTAGATCTGCTATTTTTTTTAAATGCTTGAACATTTTGTGCAACTCTTTGAATATATATATTTTTAAAGCATTTGTAACTCAAATCTTTGCTTCTGGGGGGTCCCTGGAACGAAATATTTTACAAATGTTCGCTTTAAAAAAGTATATATTCAAAGATTTGCAAACATTTTCACGATTTAAAAACATAAATAGCCGATACACAAGCTCATAGCGCACCACTCGGTGCCGCACTATGAGCTTGTACAGCCAAAGAAAAGAAGATTTTGAATAGCCAAAGAAATCTGAAAATGACACAGATGTACTCCCGGTCTTAATGGGTTAACTGAGCTTTGATTTCTCATTCTTTTTCAGCCAATGTGTTCAGGCAGCAGGCCCACCATAATAAGTCATCTGTGAACACTGTGTAGTCACTTTCTAAATTCATTGGGTTAAGCAAGCCGACATTACTTAACCTTCAGCGAAGATATGGATTAGGCCAAGTATATTGAATTGTAGCATCCATTATGCACTTACCATATAACTTATGCCTTATTATCTCTTAAGAGGTTGACTTCAAGAGAACCGCGGAGATGCAGCCATTGTGTGGAAGTTTCACAATATATGCTGTATAACAAACTGCACAATTTCACTATAGCTGTGAGACGAAATCATACAGCGTGACATTTATTAATTCAGTTGTCAGATGGAGCAAAACAAGTTGTTACAGATACAGAGTAAGAAAAAGTACTATAAGATACAGCAGATATAGGAATAACATCACAAAAATCACCATCAATAATGAAGTAGCCTCAATCTCCAGGCTTTTATTGTTTAGTTTTGCTAAAAAAATAAAAGCCTGGAGGAGCGCGTCGGTGTACCCGGTATAGGAAGTGTTTCATTTCCCCCAACCAACCAGAGTGCAGTGGGCGTCGCTCGTAATGTTGTGTTAACGGGGGCGGGGGTTGACGGACAGATCGGTGAACCAATGGGATCAGGCGCAATCTCTCCGCGCCTCTATACACCCGCCCCTCTATACACGAAAACAAGAGCTCTAGTGCAGCCTAATAATGAAGCAACTGTATACAGTAGTATACACACCTGCACTATAGATGCCGAACCAGGGCCGGCACGCCCATTATGCAGAGTAGGCAGTTGCCTAGGGCGCCACTAGGGGGGGGGGGGGCTGGCACCAGGAAAAATATTGCCTAGGGCGCCAAATTGCCTACGGCCGGCCCTTTGCCAAACAGCAAAGACAAAGTCACGGTGTCATCACAGCAGTGTTGATTTCATCGACTAAAACTATGACGAAAAACGACTACCTTTTTTTTGATGACTAAAACTAAGACTAAATATATTGACAATTTCATCAACAAATAAAAACTAGACTAAAATGTTAGTGAGGGACTAGTGGAGAAGAGATCCAGTAGAACTAAAAGACAAGTCATTTTATGCTTGGTTGCGCTCGGGTGTTGCGCTCTGAAATTAGCAGATCTACAAGCTTGCATGCAACCCTGTGTAAAATCAGCCATTACGACGCCATCAAGGCACCACCAAAACACATTTTAGTCGACTAAATCAACTGTAGATTTAGTCGACTAAAACTAGACTAACAGTAAAACATTTTAGATTACTAAAATCTGACTAAAACTAAATGGAAGTTTATTCAAAAGACTGTGACTAAACTGAATAAAAAAGTGCTTTCAAAATCAACACTACATCACAGTATCCCGCCCAAACGCACAATCAAATTTGTGCGCAAAAAGCGGTACACACACAATACGCCCCAATACTAAAGTCTGCACTGCAGAACAAAACAAACACAAATTCACAGTGTCCATACACACTGTACAGCACAGTCTCCTGCCCCAAGCTTAGGCAAAAAAACATGAGCAAAGAACACGCGATCACAGTGACATTATGACATCACAGAAAATCCTGATATCGCTACAGTGACAACAGAGTAATCAGTATATACACAACAACTACAGTGTTACAAGATAGAAACACGGACCTCAATGCGGCCACTGTGCTAGAAAGCCAGAGTTAAGGTCCAAAAATTGGTACGCTAAAATGTGTGCCAGGGACATGAAGTGTGGTTAATAATAATAAAAATGATAATATGCGAGAAATCTCTGTGTGCGTGCGTGTCTGTGCGTCTGTAGTTCACGTATCTAAAGAACTCTCCGACCAACCGACTTCAAACTCGGTGCATGCGCGCGTCGCAGAGAACCCGAGGGAGTGTGGTGCCCTGCGTCGAGTTGGTCGGATAGGTGGTTGACCAGAACCACCGATATACCCAAATATGTACAGTCCATAGGCCTACTCATACTGTATATGGGCCCTTGTGCCCATATATGAGCCGTGAGTGTGAGTGCGAAGTCGGCCGGATCAGCAGATCCCCAAAATATAAGCTGGTTTCTGCCGGACAGCAATGATATGATACAGTATGATTTGAAAACCAGTGAGATTGAAAAACGAGTGTTGTTTTCTTCGAGTTCACCACCCGGGGGGGGTCCATGACCGGCTGTAGCTTCTGTGTGTCATTGATGTAATGATGGATACTTATTGTTTTGTATGTCACTGATGTTGGGCTGTATTAGCCCTTATATTTAATGTAGCCCAATGTCTTAATTGCGGAGACTGCTGAAAATTAATTAAGCATTTCTTTGCCTCTTACAAATGTTACAGAAAGAAAGAGAGGAACAAATGGTGTATAGGCACTGTTATGAAAGACGCCGTATGGGGTCCTCAACCATACAGCAGTATGCTTGTCATTAGGCACGTATACATGTGTTGACGGTAATGGTAATTGCATTAACAGTTTGAAAAGTAATTTGCAGAAGTCAACATATGGTCCTTGGGAGACAAAACTTATGAATTTTTATTCCTTCTAAAAGGGAACTAAATTGACTTCTATTTCCCAGCTACGTATCTAATATTATTAGTGCGATATTTCAGGTCAATCAGCCTCTCTTGCCTCTCACAAGATGACAAGATTCATCTGTCTCGCATGACTGGGTCTCAGCGTTAAATTGCAGGGCTACCCAGTGGGGAATTAAGCCCCCCAAATACCTGGCAGGAGCCAACTTTAGCAATTATAAAAAGACGAGAATACCAACTCACTGGCTGCTTCAGATGTCAAAAAACTGTTCCGTTATAATTTATTTGGAATCGTCTGTAATAGGTAGTATTGCATAGGTATATTGCACCATGAAGAAACGATGGTTGCAATTGAGAAAGCTATCTTTTGTAATAGGGAAGATATGTTGCAGCCAGTGGTGGAAAAAGTACTCAAACGTTTTACTTAACTTAAGTAAAAGTATCAATACTGCAATGTAGAAGTAGCCTACTCTGTTACAAGTAAAAGTACAATAGTATTGGTATCAAAATGTACTTAAAGTACCAAAAGTAAAAGTACTAAAATGTTTGAAAATAGCAGATCTACCAGCTAACAACGCGTTGTAGATCTGCTATTCTCAAATAGCCTAGGTATAAAACAGGGCTAAAGTGGTTGATGTATGTTTTATAATGTAATAATTTATATATGCAAAGTAACTAGTAACTGAAGTGTTCAAATAATTGTAGCGGAGTAAAAGTACAATATTTGCCTCTGAGATGTAGTGGAGAGTAGAAAAAGTAAAAGTTAAAGTATAGACAATTAGTAATACTCCAGTAAAGTAAAAGTACCTCAAAATTGTACTTAAATACAGTACTTGAGTATAGTACTTGAGTACATGTACTTAGTTACTTTACACCACTGGTTGCAGCTTGTTCCTCCGTCCACTGAGAATTAGATGGAGTATAGTGGGCGGCAGAGAGGATGCTATTCTTGGTATAATGGGTCCCATTAGATAGAGTGTGGATGGACGTCTGTGTTTTCTTGTTGAAATAAATGTGTGACTTTCTTTCACATCAAGGAAAAAAACCTTTTAAAGCTACTGTATGATTTGGGGTGAATCATATTTTTTTTTATCAAAGAAAATAGCAGTTTGCAATGTGGTTTATAAATAAACTTTGCCATATCTTTTTTTTGTTGTGAACTTTAAACTTCAGCACAAATCTGTCTTCTGCATTTTCCGAAAAATGTGTGTAAATGTCTCTCTAACCAACTGACGGTCAAATCTACTGTGATCAACAGCTTGACAGCCGATCAGTGGATTAAATAATATATTGTTTTTAACACGGTAGTGTATTCTATGAGTATTATACAGTATAATGAGGATGCTGCAGAGTTTGAGAGGATAAGGTGTATAATGACACACACACACACACACACACACACACACACACACACACACACACACACACACACACACACACACACACACACACACACACACACACACACACACACACACACACACACACACACACACACACACACACACACACACACACACACACAGAGAGAGAGAGAGAGTTCGGACCATCTGGCATGACACCTTGCAGAGGAACACTCTGCGGAGAGCCCTGACACATGTGGATCAATTCTGTGTGACACCGTGAGTGATGCAGCTTTAAAAAGGCTCAGACAGCCTGCTTACAATACATCCATAAAGCCTCGCCTCACTTTCTCAGGCCATCAACACCATATGCCAATCATAATGGATGCCCTCTCCATCTTCTAAGACTTTGACGGCAGCTTCTTTAACCGATTAAGACCGGAAAAGCATCTGTGTGTCATTTTTAGATTTCTTTGGCTCTTCAAAAATAGCAGATCTACAAGCTCGTCGGTGCCGCAACCACGAGCTTGTAGATCTGCAATTTCTTTTGAAAAATCGTTTTTTTTTAAAACATTTTTTACTCAAATCTTTGCTTCTGTTGATTCTACAAATGTCTTCTAAATCCTAAAAAAAAAAATTATGATTTTTTTTTTACTTGTGTTGTTTTTACTTTTTCACATCAAGGACCACCTAAAAGGATATGTATTTGTCCGCGGACCCCTATCTCAAACTATTTTGTTCCAGGGACCCCCAGACGCAAAGATTTGAGTAAAAAAATGTATAAATATATTCAAAGATTTGCACACATTTTCACAATTATTTTTTCAAAAATAGCAGATCCACAAGCTCCGAGTGCCGCGCTATGAGCTTGTAGATCTGCTATTTTTTCAATAGCCAAAGAAATCTAATACAGATACAGATGCGTTCCCGGTCCTAATGGCTTAATCAATAGATTTTTCCTCTTTACTGTACTCTCTTTGCAGTCAGACTGCATTTGGCTCGGCGAGCCGAATCAATTAAAATGTGACATCTCTTTACTATTAAACAGCTGATATATGCAGGATATTCTGAAGCTTGCGTGTTAATTGAATTTCACACCAATTTCACACGCTTGGCCTGCAGGTCCTGTAAACATTTCTTAAATGAAGAAAAGTGGCAGTTTCTTTTTTGTCCTGGCCAGCAGGATTACTTAGTTTATCTGCCCTGTGCAGATGATAATAGCTTATAGACTCATTCATATCTCTTGGTCAAATAACTGAGGATGCAATTGCCAACTGTAAATTGCATTGATGTGGCAAAAGGACCCTTTACTTGTTTACCGTGGCATGAATGCCTACGTTGGATCAGGAATGGCCTGAAGTAAAGGATAGAACGAAGGCGCCTCTGCATAAGCGGGGAGTATAATTATAAAAGTTGGGGCCTCCATTGCCTTGTATCTGAATTTCATGCTCTTTAAACTCTATACGAGGGGCAGGAAGCTGTTTTGAGTGTTGTCTCAAACCATTTATCATTCTGGGATAGATATTATGCCACCTCTGCGGCTAGTTAAATTGTTATGCTGAGTTTACAGATCTTGCGTATAGTAACTCACGCCTCGCCCACTCATTTCCCAACATTATGAATTGCAGGTTTGCAACTTAATCAATCATATGATGTGGCATTGTATTGGGGTCCCTTGGCTTGTTCTACACCTTAACAGAGAGTGTATTTTTTTTATGTTATTGTAATTTTATTGTAATTTTATTGTATTGTATTGTGTTGTATTTTATTTAACAGAGAGACTGTATTTTATTTTAATTTTATTGTATTTTGGGGTCCCTTGGCTTGTTCTACACCTTAACAGAGAGTGTATTTTTTTATGTTATTGTAATTTTATTGTATTGTAATTGTATTGTATTGTATTGTATTGTATTGTATTGTATTGTATTGAAAAACCTAGAATCCAGCTGTAACACATGCCGGGTTTCTCGTTAAACCAGGTGCACATATCCAGGTGGCGTTTGCCTCGCAAAATTGTAATTCAAGAGAGTTAGCAGCAGACGAGTATTTCACGAGGAAACATGCAAAAAATCTTCCAGACTTCAAAGATAGTAACTCTTTGGCAGCACCCTAGAATTTAAAAGGCTGTGTCCTTGCTGAACAATGGGAGTGTAATATTGAGTTTGGCCCCATTACAAATTCAACCCTTCTTTACTGCTGTAGGTAATGCTCATTGATCTGTGAAATTATGAGCTACCATTAGAAAGACCTACCGCATAACTCAAAGTGTCTGAACTCTCACTCATTCAGCTGAAAACTTAAAGCCCACAAGGTAATTTACATCACAATGTGCCATATTGATTTAGACGGAGAGGTGTGTAAGGGGTTCTTAATCCATGCAGACCGGGAACGCATCTGCGTCATTTTCAGATTTATTTGGCTATTAAAAAAATAGCAGATCTACAAGCTCATAGCGCAGTGCCGAGTGCCGCGCTACAAGCTTGTAGATCTGTTATTCTTTGAAAAATCATGAAAGTTTTAGGAAATCTTTGAATATAATATTGTTTTTTAAAGCGAATATTTGTAACTCAAATCTTTGCTTCTTTGGGGGGTCACTGGAAGAAAATGTTTTCAGATGGGGGTCCGCGACCAAATGCATATCAATTTGGGGGTCCTTGACATGAAAAGGTTTTAGAACCACTGATTATAGCAACATACGTTTTTTAAAGTTTTTTCAAATAAACTGTTTGTAGAATCCCCAGAAGCAAAGATTTGAGTTACAAATGTTTGCTTGAGAAAGTATATATTCAAAGATTTGCACACATTTTCATGATTTTCCAAAAACGTGCAGATATACGAGCTTGTAGATCTGCTATTTTTTGAATAGAAACGTATAAGATAATGGTTAAAGTGGTTCAAATCTAAAGTGACAGATGCTTTCCCCGGGTCTTAATGGGTTAACAGATGTGGACGCCCTCATACGTTTGATAGGCAGGATTATGATTAACAATGTCAAAGGAATTTGATCTCAGTGGACTGGAAATGATGGCGGTCGTATAATGCCAGTCAGTGCTCGCATCTTTCACAATTCCTCAAAACCCTTTTATTGATTGACACAACTCACAGCTATTTGAGTCGGACCATTTCTAACGCACGGCGAATGAAAACACGGTGAACGTGGTCTGTGCGTACCTGTGCCAAAATAAGTAGATGTTTTGTCAATTTGTCAACATGATTTGGAAAACAGCCTGCATGCAACACACCAGCTGTAGTGGAAAAAGTACTCATATTTCTTACTCAAGTAAAAGTATCAATACTGCAATGTAGAAATACTCTGTTACAAGTAAAAGTCCGGAATTCGAAATGTACTTGCGTAAAAGTACGTAAGTATTGTCATCAAAATATACTTAATGTACAAAAGTAAAAGTACTCACTATGCAGAATGTCCCATTTCACAAGTTTTCAAATGTATCAAAATCTTTTGAAAATAGCAGATCTACAAGCTCACAATGCGTCGCATTGTGACGCATTGTGAGCTTGTAGATCGGCTAGGGGACATTTGTAGAATACCCAGAAGCAAAGATTTGAGTTTAAATGTTCGCTTGAAAATATATATATATTCAAAGATTTTGCAAAGTTTTCATGATTTTTCTAAAATAGCAGATCTACAAGCTTGTATTTCTGCAATTTTTTTAATAGCCAAAGAAATCTAAAACATCACAGATGCGTTCTCGGTCTTAGTGTGTTAACATACAGTTTTACACTTTAGGTGAACATAATCAAATAAGCAACATATTTAAATGGGCTTAAACATGTAAGGTCTGAACTGTGTTGTCCCCTCCTAGTTGCAGCTGCACTGCGTAAGGCGTGACACCGATTCCTGTAGTCTCCTTGAAACTCTGTCATGCCCCGTCACTTATATCCCGATAAGTGCTGAAATTGATCCCGAGTTCATTTGAAACGCGGTCGCTACCCTGTCAGTGATCCCTATAATTGCTGCAGCAGGGGTACAATATCATATTTGGACAAGATCCAGTCAGGGAGCGTATGGCATCCACCATGCCCTGCATTTTCAATGTAACCCCCCTTCAGAATGTTTTTCCCATCACCATATTAAGCCAGGGTCACCCTTTATTGACAACCAAATTGAAATCATGTATTAGTAATAGAGGTCAAAGGGGGATGGCAGATTGCTTTTCCCCTAGAGCCAACTGTGTCCATAACCACAACCATGATATATTTTACCATAATTATCATAACTTAGGCAGTGGTGTAAGTATATTTACCCAAGTACTGTACTTCAGTACAATTTTACTTTTACTTTACTGGAGTATTTCCAATTGTCAGTACTTGTACTTTTACTCCACTACAATTATTTGAAAACTTTAGTTACTTTATAAATTATTACATTATAAAACATACATTAACCACTTTAGCCCCATTTTATACCAAGGCTATTTGAAAATAGCCGATCTACAAGCTCTGTTGTCTGTCCGTTAAGGGCCATGCCGCCATCTGTCCATGCATCACTTTGGTCCCATACACAACATAAGCCAAGCTCGAAAACTACTGGCTGGATTGCCAGGACATTTTTGGCGTTTTTATGCGTAGCGGAGGATGATGACCCCTACTACTTTTGATTACCCAATGTTCCCAAAACCCTTTAGGTCTCCCGGAGAGTTTGTAACATAAAAATGGTTAGGATTAAATGACTGGGCTGTCAAGCATAGGAGGAGGTGCACATTCAAAGAGGGAAGGAGAGACAGAGACAGGGACACAGAACCCAGACACAACAAAAAACAACGTGCTGTAACACCCAGTGATCTTTCCTCTAGCACCATGCACCCTTTAGCTAAAAATGTCCACACTTTGCACACAGATCTTAAAATCTACATTGCAGATTGTAGGATAAATCCTACAGATTTGGTTGATTCCACGGTCTTTCCTCTTGCACCATCTTTAATCCTTATACGGTGTAAAGCATAATTAAACATAAATGTATGTGTATATTGTGCTAAAGAGTAAAATGCCTCATGAATGCATTTTAGTGCATGTGAATATGAACTAGTATACATGGTCTTTATAATAAGTTGTACATTTTTCCCCCCCTCGTATCTACAGTGGTTTGCTGGCATAAACAGTTGATTAAAATGAGTATGACCATCTGCACACGTCTCCCCTGGTTTTGGTCCCCTTACATACTGTAGCAGGCAGCATACTAATTCCTTTCTTATTGAGAAAATCATCTTAAAGATATGTTTATGTTTTTTGAATCTGTGATTCCCGTTCCATTGTAATTAAGTGTTGAGAAGACGCCGTAATATTTGGGCCACAATAAGGATTGATTGCTTAGTTTGTGCAGTTTGTACACAGAGGGCCGTTTGAAAAATGAAAGTCCACTGAATTATGGCAGACTGCCAGAATGAATAAGAGTGCAAATACCATTAGAGTTAGTAGAAGCAAAAACATGCCTGGTCCAATAAATACGCATAGAAACATCATCTTTCTGGGTGACTTTTACTTAGCACTCAGGAGGACTTGGGATGAGAGGTAAGAGGGAAGAAGTGAAGATTGAACGAATGAAACAAAGGGGAGGAAAAGAGAATTAGAAATAAATAAAGGAAGAACCCTAAAAATGTAAGAAACAATTAAGTAACAGGGAGTGACAAAGAAAACTAGAAAAAGTGCTCCTCGGAGCACAGGTCTCCGCCAGGTCAGGTAGGTTATTGTGGGGCAGCATTGTTTGGAATTAGCCAATCAGGATGGAATATGAAAAATTGGACGGAACCATCTTGATCACTTGACTATATGTGTACCGATCTGCATGATGTTTGAATTTGTAGGAGTAATATAAAAAAGAAAAGTGTTGCAAAATTGGCCTCCTGGTGGCGCTATAATAGGGCAATGTTAAAAGGGTGGCATTTGTTCTTCAATGTAGTGCGAATGTGCGTGCAAAGTGTCACCACAATCGGACGCTGCATTCATGATTTGTGGCATTTTGTTCAAAACGGGCCACGCCTGCAAACTTTAGATGTCAATGTTAGCCAATCAGGATGGAATATGAAAATTTTAAAAGATCCATCGTGATCACATGACTATAGAGATCAAGTGTACCGATGTGCGTGAAATTTGGATAAATTCTGAAGGCTTAATATCAAAAAAAATGTTTTACATAAGTTGGCCTCCTGGTGGCGCTATGAAAGGCAAATGTGAAAAATGCAGGTCAGTTGTTTTTCCTTGGCCTCTAGGGAGTGTGCGTGCAAAGTTTCATGCAGATCGGTGCAGTTATAGTTAAAAACACAAATCGTCCATTTATAGCGCCACCATGAGGCTGATTAGAACAATTTCAAGTGGCATTTCTTCCTCGGCCTAGTGGGAATGTGCGTGTGAAATCTCACGGAAATCGCAAGCTGCGTTCATGATTTGAGGCATTTTGTTGAAAACGGAGCAATCCTGCAAACTTTGGAAGCCAACTTTAGCCAATCAGGATGAAATATGGAAAATTGGACAGATCCGTGTTGATCACATGACTATAGAGATACTGTGTACTGATTTGCGTGATGTTTGGATAAAATCTGTAGGAGTACTGTCAAGAAATGTGGTTTGCAAAAAGCGGCCTCCTGGTGGCGCTATAAAAGGCTAATTTGAAACATTTGGGGCAGAGGTTCTGCTCTGGCATCCAGGGAGTGTGTGTGCACAGTTTCGCTGCGATCAAGCCAACGGTGCCGGAGATTAGCTGTACACAAAATGACAGAATGACGGACACACGGACGGACGGACGGACGGACACACGGACGGACGGACAGGGGGCAAAACATACTCTCTCGCCATGCCTTTCGGCCTGGCGGAGACAACAATGGGAGAGACACACATAACTGAGTACCACGCACGACCATGAAACCAAGATAACTGTCAACAAAAGTAAGTGTGCGCGCGTTCGCTTCAAGCGAATGCATGCATTAGACACTCTCACTGGAGAGTGGTGTAAAGTAACTAAGTCAATTTACTTAAGTACTGTACTTGAGTACAGTTTTGAGGTATTTGAGTATACTTTACTGGAGTAGTTCCAATTTTCAGTACTTTTACTTCTAGTCCACTACATCTCAGAGGCAAATATTGTATTTTACTCCACTACAATTATTTGTAAACTTTAGTTACTTTGTAGATTTTGATTATTATTACAAAACATACATTAAAGGTTCTATGACATTCATTCTATTTTTTATTTTATATATATATGTTTTTTGGGGGGTTTTATGACCTCAATTAGACAAAAAAAACTGAACTTTGAACATTCAGTGGATTTTCTGTGTTCTGGGGTTTTCTGAATACTTAGGCTGAAAAGTAATCTGTGATTGGCCCCTGGACTTTGATGTCACAGTCCATTAATGCCGCCCCATCTCCTCTCTGCCCCTCCCCTCCCCTATCCATTCCTTGGGGGGGGGGGGGGGGGGAGCAGAGGCGGTGATTGACAGTCAAAATCCCTCAACAGCGACAGCCGCAGGCAAAGATATATTTTTTCATTGCAGTTGAAAAGCTTTTAGAAATCAGAGAGAACTAGAGAAAGTGCTCCTCGGAGCACAGGTCTCCGCCAGGTCAGGTTATTGTGGCCTCTTGTTGGCGCTATATAATAGTCCATTTTTTCTTAGGCCGTTCAATCGGACACTGTATTCATGATTTGAGGCATTTGTTCCAAAAATGTGTTTTGCTAAATTAGACCTGCTGGTGGCGCTATAACTGGCCAATCTCGGCCTAGTGGGAATGTGCGTGCAAAATTTCACGGATATTGCACGCTGCGTTCATGTTTTGAGGCATTTTGTTCAAAACGGACCAATCCTGCAAAGTTTGGAAGCCAATGTTAGCCAAACCGGATGGAAAATGGAAAATCAGACAGATTTGTGTTGATCAAATGACTATAGAGATACTGTGTACCGATTTGTGTGAGGTTTGGACAAAATCTGTAGGAGTGATATCCAAAAATGTATTTTGCACAAATCGGCCTCCTGGTGACGCTATAACAGGACAATTTAAAAAATTCGGGACAGAAGTTCGGCTTTGGTATCCAGGGAGTGTGTGTGCACAGCTTCGCAGCGGCCGGGCCAACGGTGCCGGAGATTAGCTGTACACAGACACACACACGGACGGACGGATGGACGGACGGACAGCGTGCAAAACATACTTTAGGCCTGGCGGAGACAATTAGATATTCTACATAATGACATCATCACGCAATGACATCACAAAATCTTTAATTTTTTCCTTTAAAATGAATTGTCCATTAAACTAAACATCATTTTGCTCCTAGTACCAACACATTGACCTCCCTTCAAAATACTTCCTCTGTAAATTAGTTGCACTGATCCACAGTGGTGCCGTTGTGTGAAATGTTTCGCTGGACGATACATCTGAAAGGAGGACATGAGAATTACCACCATGCTGCTGTGGTAGTAGGACACAAGCTGTACTCATTTGGAGGTAACCCGAACCTGAACAACAGTGATCAGATTGACGTCCGCATCTTCAACACAGTGTCTTTGTGCTGGAGGAAGTTGCCCCCAGTGAGAAACGGAAGAGGAGAACGTCCTGTTGAGGTACCTAACATACGCTGCAACCACACAGCTGTTCTGATAGAAGATTTGTTGTATATCTGGGGAGGTTTTCCTTACTGCAACATTATTTATACATTTGATGTCGACACCAACATGTGGTTCAATCCCAAGGTTTCTGGAATGGTTCCAGAGGAGAGGCACCAACACTCAGCCTTTGCCTTGGGGAAGGTCATGTATATCTATGGAGGAATCACCCAGCTGACTGGACGCACAAATGACATCTATAAGTTGGACACCACCCCAATGGTCTGGTCTTTAATTAACACCAGAGGAACTCCACCACCTGTTTCAGGTGATGCCACCATCATCGGGACAAAGATGTTTGTATTTGGGGTCCGGGGGGGCCAGGGGGACGTCAACATCACTGGGTTTGACACCGAGACCAACTGCTGGCTGAGCACACATTCTGCACAGCTTCTTTCAGAAGGACATTGGGGTCATACAGTCTTCGCCTACAAGGGAAAATTGTACATATTTGGTGGCTGGGACAGTAACCAGGACTTCAATGCTATGTGGAGATTCAATCCAGAAACCTTCTCCTGGACAAAGGTCGAGCCGAAGGGGAAAGGCCCCTGTTCAAGGATGTATATGTGCTGTTGCATGGTGGGAGATCGTATCATGATCTTTGGAGGATGGGACACACGTGATGAGCTGTACGTCTTAGACTTTAGTCCTAGTATGAAGACATTATGCAAGCTAGCAGTGATTCAGTACAATCTGGAGCAGTCTGAACTCCCACACGACATCAGGTGGGAACTCGCGGCCATGAAATACCAACAAAAACAGAACAAATAACATACTGTAGCCCATTAAACAAAGAAACAAACAAAAAGCTGTTCCCTTCAACAACAAAATATATATATATATTCTAAAGGTTTGCAAAAAAATCATGATTAAAAAAAAAAGATGTCATGCTCATAGCGCGGCATGAAGTGACACGCTATGAGCTTGTATATCTGCTATTGTTGAACAGCCAAAGTATACAACAATGCTTTTTAGCTCAAATCTATACTGACACAGATGCTTTCCCGGTTTTAATGGGTTAAGCTGATTGGACCAATTCATGTAAACCAATCATCACATCACATTCTGGACCATAAAAACAAACATGTTGCCATGTCATATAACCATCAATAAACCTATTATATCAATATGTTCAATGTCCTGACCGGACTGTTATTAGTATGTAATGTGTAACAGAAGTTACTGAGATAAATAAACTAATGTGTAAACATAATGGATAGATAGAGTTCAGTCTGACCAGTCAGTCAACACAACATCCTGAGTGTTGGTTAAATGAACACTGCAAGCTTCCCATTCAGCCCTGGATGTGAGAATCAGCATAAAGTATGATGACAACTTGACTCTTTACCCCATACACAGGAAACAGGAAATACCCTAACTAACCCTATAATAACCCAGTATGACTATAAGCAGTGTACGTATAATATTCAAAGTTTGTCAGACCACAGATTCATATATAAACCAACCAGACAAATGTGAATGATTGGGGAAGGCAGCGACAGGAAAGATGAGCTCTTCAGATCAATACATAGATCTTTGCACTTCAAATGATTTTGGGTGGGTCCCCACTCCCAGATCTCACTCAACAGCAAAAAACAAAAACAAAACAAAGTAGAAAAAGTGCTCCTCGGAGCACAGGTCTCCGCCAGGTCAGGTAGGTTAGTTTGGGCCAGGAATGTTTGGAATTCGCCAATCAGACTGGAATGTGAACTAGAAAAAGTGCTCCTCGGAGCACAGGTCTCCGCCAGGTCAGGTAGGTTATTGTGGCCTCCTGGTGGCACTATAATAGGCCAATGTTTAAAGGGTACCATTTGTTCTTAGGCCTTGCACGGCAATCGGACACTGCATTCATGGTTTGAGGCATTTTGTGCAATTTTTTTTGTTGCTAAATTAGACCTGCTGGTGGCGCTATAACAGGCCAATGTTAAAAGGGTGGCATTTGTTCCTCAACATAGTGTGAATGTGCGTGCAAAGTTTCACCGCAATCGGACGCTGCGTTCATGATTTGCAGCATTTTGTTCAAAACGGGCCACTCCTGCAAACTTTAGATGTCAATCTTAGTCAATCAGGATGGAATATGAAAAATCTAACAGATCCGACTTGATCACATGACTATAGAGATCATGTCTTCCGATTTGCGTGAAATTTGGATAAAATCTGAAGGAGTAATATCAAAAAAATTGTTTTATATAAGTCTGCCTCCTGGTGGCGCTATAAAAGGCAGATGTGAAAAATGCAGGGCAAAGGTTTTTCCTTGGCCTGTAGGGAGTGCACATACAAAGTTTTACACAGATCGGTGCAGTTATAGTTAAAAACACGAATCGGCCTATTATAGCGCCACCATGAGGCTGTTTTGAAAAAATTCGAGTGGCATTTCTTCCTCTGCCTAGTGGGAATATACACGCAAAATTTCATGGAAATTGCACGCTGTGTTCATGATTTGAGGCATTTTGTTCAAAATGGATCACACCTGCAAACTTTGGAAGCCATTCTTAGCCAATCAGAATGGAATATGAAAAATCTGAAAGACCAATTTTGTTTAATGACTATAGAGATACTGTGTACCAATTCGCGTGACGTTTGGACCAAATCTGTAGGAGTACAGTAAATAAATGTGTTTTGCAAAAAGCGGCCTCCTGGTGGCGCTATAACAGGCCCATGTGAAAATTTTGGAGCAGAGGTTCTGAATTGGCATCCAGGGAGTGTGTGTGCACAGTTTGGGAGCGACCGGGCCAACGGTGCCGGAGATTAGCTGGTGACAGACGGAGTAGTCTGGGAGGCTTCGGCTCAAAGCCTGGACAGCAGGGGCGCGGCCACTGATTTCTGATTCAAATCAACAGCCAATGAAGAAAAGGGGGCGGGATCCACATGCAGTGGGTCTTACATGTAAATAGGAGCGACGGGAAGCAATTTCCCCTTGAGAAATTGCGGCCGCCATTGTTGTGTACTGCTGTTTGCCTCTCGTCGGACTTTTTAGACGAGTAGACCGGTAAGAGGCGTGTCCGCTCAGATTCTGAGCGTAAGTTACATCCCGCCCACAAATACCAGGGCTTTGGCCCAGAAGTTCCTCGCCGCTCCCGTTTGTATGCGAGGCGAAAAACTTCTGGGAACTCAGATTACAGACGGAGAGACGGACGGACGGAAGGACGGACACACGGACACACGGACAGGGGGTAAAACATACTCTCTCGCCATGCCTTTCGGCCTGGCGGAGAAAAAAATCAGGCAGAATGGACGGATCTGTCTTGATCACTTAACTAAAGAGATCATTTGTACTGATTTGTGTGATGTTTGGACAACATTTGTAGGAGTAATATTTAAAAAAATGAAAATCGTCCTCCTGGTGGCGCTATAATAGGGCAATGTTGAAAGGGTGGAATTTGTGGCCTCAACGTAGCACAAATTTTCACCGCAATCGGACGCTGCTTTCATGATTTGCAACATTTTGTTCAAAACGGGCCACTCCTGCAAATTTTAGATGTCAATCTTAGCCAATGAGGATGGAATATGAAAAATCGAACAGATCCGCCTTGATCACATGACTATAGAGATCATGTCTACCAATTTGCGTGAAATTTGGATAAAATCTGATGTGTTTTATATAAGTCGGTCTCCTGGTGGCGTTATAAAAGGCAAATGTGAAAAATGCAGGGCAAAGGTTTTTCCTTGGCCTCTAGGGAGTGCACATACAAAGTTTTACACAGATCGGTGCAGTTAGGTAAAAACACGAATCGACCTGTTATAGCGCCACCTGCTGATTTGAAAATGTTCAAGTGGCATTTCTTCCTCTGCCGAGTAAGAATGTGCGTGCAAAATTTCACGGAAATTGCATGCTGTGTTCATGATTTGAGGCATTTTGTTCAGGATGGAATATGAAAAATCTGAAAAACACGTTTTGTTTAATGACTACAGAGATAGCCTACTGTGTACCGATTCGGTGTGGGGCAGAGGTTCTGAATTGGCATCCAGGGAGTGTGTGTGCACAGTTTTGCTGCGATAAAGCCAACGGTGCCAGAGATTAGCTGTTCACAGACGGACGGACGGACGGACGGACAGACAGGGTGCAAAACATAGTCTCTCGCCATGCCTTAAGGCCTGGCGGAGACAAAAATCCTGCCATGGATCACTGGAGTGGATTTTTCAGTTAAAACTTTTAATACACATTTGAAAGACCATGATAGATACTTTTAATGTGTTGTAAAATTTGAATGTCATGAAACCTTTAAACACTTCAGCCCTATTACTCGACCATTTGAAAAAAGCCGATCTACAAGCTCACAATGCGGCGTGATGCGACGCATTGTGAGCTTGTAGATCTGCTATTTTCGATATTAGATCTGCTATTTGAAAACTTGGGAAATAGGACATCCTGCACAATTAATACGTTCTACTTTTGGTACTTTAAGTACATGTTGATGCCAATTCTTTTGTACTTTTACTGAATACATTTTTGAATTCCGAACTTTTACTTGCATCGGAGTACTACATTGCAGTATTGATACTTTTACTTAAATTACCAAACATGTAAGTACTTTTTCCACCACTGGACACTGGAGACTAGAATATTGTCACATTATGCCTTTAAAATACAGTAGCATAGACCTACCCTACCCTATTCAGCTGTGTACAGTTCACACAGGAGGCAAATGCATTACTAATGACAATATTAATATAAAAGTTAGGGGAGCTAACAACAATTCACCCCTCTCTCTACATCGATTTTTTTTTGCTTTTGCCCAGCCGCGTTGTCGCGTGTCTGCAGGCTGTTCTGCTTTGATCGATCTCATTTGGAACATCCAATGAGTACCCCGTTATCCTGTGCAATATTGTGCTCAACCCCACGGGCCAGATTAATGTTCAATAATTCTCTGGCGTGCACAGCAGAGTTCCTCCTCTGATCCAAGCAGCCTGACGCCGCTCATGTGAACATTTCACAAACTGCACTCCTGCTCTGTTGAAGGGTGCATGCACACCCCAGTGGGGTGACAGATATTCCGCTAGGTCAGGGGCCGGCAACCTTAAAGGGATAGTTCACCCCCAAAAGGACTTTTTTTTCTCTATCGATTAGTCACCCCATGGAGACTTCAATTCATGGATTTTTCACCGCCCCTATATGTGAGGTTTGGATATTTGCACCCCTCAATCCTGCGCTGTGATTGGCCACCAGTGTACCCCCCTAACCCTGCACCGTGATTGGCCAATCACAGTCTATTCAGGACTGTGATTGGCTAGTGAAACATGACACATGTGCATAGCCCTATAAATAGGACTATGCACTTAAAAAAAACACATTTATGTTTTTTGGGCGGTGAAACCGCCCCTATATGTGAGGTTTGAATATTTGCACCCCCAATCCTGCGCTGTGATTGGCCACCAGTGTACCCCCCTAACCCTGCACCGTGATTGGCCAATCACAGTCTATTCAGGACTGTGATTGGCGAATTGGTGAAACATGACACATGTGCAACTTAAAAAAAACACATTTATGTTTTTTTTTAAGTTAGTGGTACAGATACTGTAATGACCATAGTGATCGTTTTTGGACGTGTTATATCTAGTCTATCAAACATTGAGGTCAACATTTTTGCCACTTTGAGATCCTGTTTAGCCTTGACAGGATGGTGCAACATATCCGTAGCATGGTCATTAGCATTTTTGAAAATGCTAAGTCTGCAAAACCATCTGCCACCTCTCCTCACATTGTTACACTGATTTCAAGAAGAGACGGATGTATTACAAAAGCCACTGGAATACATTAACTCTACAGGAACCATATGGATCATTTCATTGCAACGTCGCTAGAATCAACCTTAACAAATTAAAGCAATAAGCCACTAGAGGTCACAGTTTACAGAGTATTTTATAACGGTTGAAAGGCGTGGTGAGGCACAACGCCCCTGACCCATTATAAAATACAGGTAAACTGAGAACTTGCGTGGCTTATTGTTTTTCTAAAAAATACTGTATTGCAACATGAAAATCATAGACACGCGTCCCAATTAAAACTGTGTTCTTAATCATTCACTACAAGAACAACTTCTACAAGAAAGTAGTTCCCTGCTATACCAGGAAGAGCGACTTCCTCCTGACAGAGACGAGTGCCTGTTTACTCAGCCAGTCCAGCCAGGCTATGTGTTAGACGTCAACGTCTCCCAAACAAAACACATCGAGAAACAAAACTTAACTGTTAGCTCAATCTCATTGTAACTAAGACATTCAGAATGGGGATTGCTTGTTTTCCTTACAAGTTCCGCCTGAAGCCCCTCAGTCACTTGCCGTCCCACACACACACACACACACACACACACACACACACACACACACACACACACACACACACACACACACACACACACACACACACACTGTTTTATCACGTCTACTAAACGGAAACCAGCCAATCGGAATCGAGGAATGGGACTAGCCATTTTAGAAAAGAAAATATATGGAATCATATGTGGAATCATCAAGTGCATTATGGTATGGTAGTTGGAGAGTACCTCGCTTCCAAATCACTTTTTTGTACTAGCTAGGCTGAAATGGGATGTGATCCAAAATCCCTTATTTAAGCAACACAATGATTAAACACTTTCTGGTTTAAAGGTAGGGTAAGTGGTTTTCTTTGGTTAAAATAAGTGTTAAATAGCTCTATATTCTGATAGTACTCGCTATAAAATGTTTGTTCTGTAATAACAGGGGTCTTCATGTCTCTCCAGCTCTTTATCAAACAGAAAATGCATTGTCAGGTCAGAATACCAATTGTATATAATGAGGATAGAGCACTCAGGCAGGAGACAGATTAAAAGTTAAATTGGAAGTGGTGACAGAGAAATGAGAAGACAAAATTGGAACTGGATCACTACAACAATTAAGCTGATAAATGGGTGCTCCCACCTGAAAATGTATTTTCTGTTTGTTGAAAAGTTGGAGAGATTGGGAGACTCTGGTTACTGAACAAACACTCTATAGCAATGATTCAGAGAAAATAGTGCTTTAACCTTTAAAAGAAAACTTTTAGTTTTAACCAAAAAAACATCACTTAACCTACCTGTATACATTTAAGTTAAAAGCAACATTAAATATGGCCGTACTTTTACCACCTCATTCATTATGAAATGATTATCTCCAATATTTGTACCATGTGTTTAATAATGTCTCATGTGTTAAACTAAAGAATTAAAACGTTCAACAAGGCTGTCCAACACTTCACCATGCAGACTTGTTCCAGATCAGCGTTGCCATGGTCCCGCACTATGTTGAGACCAACGTCCACTGATGTGGAAATGATGCCGTCAAGTGCAGAGGCACATGGCGTGATGGACCAACCTCTCACAAGGATGACAGACCGACTGCTGCGAACGAACACCGCCTACGATAAGACAGTCATCCGGACAGTCCATCATTAGCCGCCAGACAGCTTAATTAAAGGAATCAGAATTAGATCTCTGGAATGCAGCTTGACGTTTTAACAGCTCTTAAAAGTGCCTTCTTTTCCGACACGATTATAACGGGAACTTAGGCTATTACTGGGTCATTATGAAGGATAAAAAAGATGGCCATGTGCGGCGTATAGGTATTCGACTCACGTATCTACCAGAGAGCTTTAATATATTCCATCTGATGTGCGGACTAAAAGGCCTTCAAGATTCACCCATTTGAAGTGGTCTCAATAAGAGCACAATCATTCTAATAATACGGGCACAAAATATCCCCATTTACTCTAAGCTTTGCTGATGTTTTATAGATTGTGAATTATATCTTTATCAGCCATATTACGCGAGCGCACGCACGCACGCACGCACACGCACACGCACACGCACACACACACACACACACACACACACACACACACACACACACACACACACACAGGGAACATGGAAAGACTCTTTCTGACAAACCACAAATCATTTGACTAGACCTTTCCAGCAGAACTGAGAAAAATAAATAAGGAACTGAAATCTCAACCACATGTATTTGTGTACCATACATAGAAATGGATAGAGCATTATTTGTCTCATCAACAAGAAGTACACTTCAGTGATGATGAACAAAGATAACTTAGAAAGACACTTGCGGACAAACCACACGTCATTTGACAAGACATTTCCAGCAAACAGAGAACTGAGAAAAATAAATAAACTAAGGAACTGAAAATGTATTTAATTTCAATTTCGTTTTTCAACCGTTTTTCAAATTTCCCCGACTGGATTTGAGAGGTATAAAGGATAAGTCACACTTTACTTTATACCACTTTATAACACTGCAACACTGCAACTGTTCGTCTTGTGTGAGGTGAGTGAACTTACTTGCTTTTAAGGTCCAAGAAATAGTTTTTTATCATGGACAATCAAACTTGTGAACATTTTTAAGTAGGCTAAAATGTAGGCTTCACTAGAATTCTTGGGTGTCCTTGTGTTTTAGCTCAAAACTAGGCCTTTTTTTTACAGTTGTTTTTTTCTCTTCTGTTTTGTACCCTTTTGTAATGTTTATATGTGCTTTTGTAATGTTGCCTGTCTACGGATCGATATCAGCATTCTTTCTAAATTCGGTGTATTTACACTATAGTTTGTATGTAATGTTCTGTACATATGCTGTAATTAAATACATTAATTGAATCATTAATGCAGTGTGATAAGACAGGTTAAGATACCATCACTGTGCTGAAGACAGCAGAATAATAAGCCACACCAATATCTGCAAAGTCGTATACATTACTGTTGTTGATAATTTTATTTAGTAAATAACAATAATAATAATCTGCTATGGTCTAACATCTTTCTTACACACTTTAAATGTTCTCTCTCTCTCTCTCTCTCACACACACACACACACACACACACACACACACACACACACACACACACACACACACACACACACACACACACACACACACACACACACACACACACACACACACACACACACACACACACACACACACACACCCCTATTAGTTTGGTGTGAACAAGCAGCAAGGTGTTTCCAGAGTTCATCACAGCAGAAGACAGGTCACACGTTGCTCTGTGTTATTTGTGAGTATATTATATCACTATTATTAGGCTACTTTTATATCACCATGATTACTAATAGCTCTGTTGAAGTAAGATTTGAACCCAATGCAGGGATACATGGCTGTACATTTAAGCAGCATTTTGTTCAAGTTAAGCTGCTGACTTTGAATACATTAAAACTATTTTTTTACGCAAGGATCTCCAACAACATTTTCACCTTGTTGTAGATTTATCATTTCAACAATATGTTTTATTCACTGTTAGCATTAACAACCAAAAAGTCGTTTTACAACTGGGGGTCCAGTTGCACATTTTCGGTATCGTTTTTTTACATTACGTAATGTAATGTGGGAAGCTGTAGGGTAAAGAGCCTTTTTTGTGCAACCCAAAATGTACAACTGATACAAATGCATCCTATTTCACAAAATGTATGACAAAAATATACATACACATCAATGTGCATTTCCCTTTCCATATAAGAGTGCACCATGGCATCCGTGACGTCACCTTCACCTACCATTAACTACCACGATGACCATTCCAATTACACTGACTACAACAATGACACTGTTCCTTATGTCCACACACCACGTTGGTTGCAGGTTGGTTGGTTCCACACGCCACGTGGGTGCAACCAACCATGGTGCGTCACCCTGCTCGTGATACGCGTGATCATCTTCCTGCTCGGGGTCGTGGGCAACGGCCTGGTCATCTGGGTCATTGGCTTCAAGATGAAGCAGAAGACGGTGACCACGACGTGGTACCTCAGCCTGGCCGTCTCCGACTTCCTCTTCTGCACGACGCAGCCTTTTGGCCTCCATGTCAAAGCAACGGGATCTTGGATCTTTGGACTTTTCATGTGCAAGTTCACCTACTTCCTTTATTTCCTCAACATGTTCAGCAGCATTTTCCTGATGGTTGTCATCAGTGTTGACCGTTGTGTGGGCGTTGTGTTTGTGTATTGGGCCCGAAACAATCGTACGCTGAAAAGGGCAGCGCTTGCAGTGTTTGTTGCCTGGCTATTTGGTATAGCGCTGAGCATTTCCTCCTTAGTGGTTATGGACGTTATATCAGTCGATGATCAGGTTACTTACTGCTACAACAATTATGGAATGCTACCCAGCAGCTCCACAGGTGTCCCTGTCTTTCGCTTTGTTCTAGGCTTTGTATTCCCTCTGGTCATCATCATTGTGTGTTCTTCTATTATCATTGCAAGGCTACGGAACAACGGGATGGCCAGGACGGCCAGGACGGCCAAGCCCTTCAAAGTCATGACTGCCGTGATTGTCACATTTGTCCTCTGTTGGCTCCCCTTCCACATCTTCGTTTTACTATACATCAACCCCAGTCCGACTCACTACACTTCACTACTTATTAGAATTGGATTGGATATATCAGTGACTCTGGCAAGTGTGAACAGTTGCATCAACCCGTTCCTCTATGCGTTCATGGGCAAAGTCGGCAAGCAGAAACCGCGGAGCTCTTTAAAGAAAATCGTTTCGAAAATTGAAAATGCTTTCAATGAAGAGAAAAAGATCCATGTAACAGATGTCCATGTTCTGAGTCCAATGTCCACCACCTAGAGACAAACAGGAATTTAGTCTGTATAGGATGGCTCAAGGTAGAAGACAGAGCGCAACATCTCTCAGTGGGTCAGGGCCCTATTTCACGAAAGCAGAATTAGGGGTTAAGCCTGGATTTAACACCTATCCTGGCTTAATTTAGCCAGGATTTGCATCAGTTTCATAAAAGCTGAATTATCTTGCCAGATTAGCTTAGCCACTTCACCCTGGCTAAGTTTATCCATGACTAGATTTCACGAAAGAAAATTGACGCAATCCTTACCTTATTTAGCTGTGAAGTTAGCCTGGTCCAGAGCAGGCTAACAGCCAAGCTTAATTAATCCAGTGCCTTGTTCTTCAAGTTTTGTGATATATCTGTTAGTCCAGTGACTCCAATCTTAAACCAATGACTTTTTCCACAGTTAATTCAACACATATGTTTGTATATGGACTCATTTTAATGACCCTGCATTCAAATAAAATGAAATAAATACAATAAGATATAATCAATGTAATTATATTACCAAATTAGTGTGTGACCATGAATCATGATTGTTTCACAATGACTCATATGATATGTCATTGTCACTCTGTTAACACTATAGTTCATATTGTAGATGTTTGATAAAATATTAGTTTTTTTTTAGATTATAAAAATGTCAGACAGACAGACAGACAGACAGACAGACAGACAGACGCGTCGCGGGTAACGGCGACCCGTTACCGCAACGGGGACCCCGCCCTTACCGCCGTGGGTAACGGCGACCCCCCGGGGACCCCCGTTACTCCCGTGGACGGCACTGCAGATATATAATGGATTCCATGTAATCTCAACATTGCATGGCGCATAGGCTATAATAGCATTGTAGATTGATATTCACTTAAACTCCTCATGTTTAAGCCCAACAGAATTATATATTTATGGACTATATATATAAATTGTATATATTTTTGGACGACTTGTGCATTTCATTTGTCGGCAATACTTTGCCACGCTTTCTCCCTGGATTTAATAACAGCGGCCGTGTTTCCTTTTCTGTTAATTATATGTTTCATTTCCTCAGATGAGCTGCTGCTGTTCGGCCACAGAGAAATACACTGCTCGAGTTTTGTTCCCCGCCGCCATGATTGGTCAAGTTGAAGGAATCTGCGCTCGAGTTCATGGTCTTTTATAGAAATACGTCGCCGCCCATTCAGCTCGGCTTCATTATCCTGGCTCGACACAGCCTGGCTTGACAAGGTTGTGTCGACAAAGTCGCTCCTAGACTGGCTTGGCGTTCATGGAACGGAATAAACCAGGCTGTACTGACCCGACTTTGTCAAACCTGGATTTAACTTAAGCCCAGGCTTATTTAATTCACCTTTCATGTAATAGGCCCCTGGTCTTTAAGATACTCAGAGAATCAGTGGGTCTGATCTTTAAGATACTCAGAGAATCAGTGGGTCTGATCTTTAAGATACTCAGAGAATCAGTGGGTCTGGTCTTTAAGATACTCAGAGGAACAATGCCCAGATAGATACCTGAACTACTTCTCTAGAGTGAGTGATGTCCATGGTCATAACCAAAATTTGTCTCAAAAATTTGTACAAATGCATTCTAATACGCTACCACCAAAATGTGGAACGACCTGCCGAAATATATAAAGGTTCTCGACTCCTTTCCCAAATTCAAAACTAACCTAAAAGAATTCCTGTCCTCAAAATACAAGTGAACATTTAACTCCTTGAACATCTTGATTATAGAATCCTTTGCCCCCCCCCCCCCCGCCTCGCCCCCACCCCTCCTTTCTCTGTAAATATACCTTATGATTCTGAGCTTTACAGTATTCCTTTATGTTTTGTAGTATATATTGTATCGTATTGTATATTATTATTATTATTATTATTATTATTATTATTATTATTATGTATTACTGATGAATTGAGTACAAAGGACCACAATGGAAACAAGCCCCTGGAGCGTTTTATGTTATCCTTGTAGCGTAACCTTTTAGCTGTAGGCCTACTACTGGTACTACACACACGCGCACACACACACACACGCACACACACACACACACACACACACACGCACACACACGCACACTAACGTGGCCTCAAACATACACTTTGTGTGTCAATGTGTGCATTTATTTACTCTTATGTACAGTTATGAGGGGGAGACCTCAGCAGAGAGAAGAGAAGAGAGAGAATAGGCCGTGGAGAATTGATAGTCATGGGCTGTGGTGGGAACTTTCCGTCTAAAAAAGCTCTGTGAGGACAGAGCCAGCGAAAATTAAATCACAGAGGGAAAGAAAAAAGATGAAATTCTAAGCGGAGAAAGAGGAAATGTGTGTGTGTGTGTGTCGGGGGGGTTAAATTCTCTCTCACAGAGAGACAGGAAACAGCTGAACAAGAAATATGCAGTGGTGCTGTGGAGTAGAGAATAAGTAATGATGGTGGAGGGAATGTTACGGTAGATTTAGGAATTGAATGTGAAGAACCACAAAGCTCAAGAGAAGGCTATAGGGAAAGCAGCACGATAGTTAAAGAGAGCATTGTGAGAAAAGGATGACAGCACCAGGGGGACCCGTTTAGCTGTGTGTCCATTGATCGGGGGAGGATGTGATAAGGATGAATGTGTGTCTGACGACGAGTTCTCTCTGCCAGGCAAGATGTTGGACTTTTACGAATGAATAAAATTAGGAGTTAAAGCAGTTGATAAAAAATTTAAATAATACAAATCCCTATAAAAGGTATAGGGATTTTTTATTATTTTCATTTTTGCCCTTGGATATTATTGCTTATTCTGGGGCATTTTCTGCCGTTCGTGAAAGAACAGTAGTCCCACATGCCCAAAGACTAAATAAATATATAAAACTAGAAAAAGTGCACCTCGGAGCGCAGGTCTCCGCCAGGTCTGGTAGGTTAGGTTATTGTGGCCTCCTGGTAGCGCTATAATAGGCCAATGTGAAAAGGGTGCCATTTGTGTTTAGTGCCTCAATTAGGATGGAATATGGAAAATTGGAAAGATCCGTGTGTTGATCACATGACTAAATAGATACTGTGTACCGATTTGCGTGATGTTTGGACAAAATTTGTAGGAGTAATATCATTTGTTTTGTGCAAAAATCGGCCTCCTGGTGGCGCTATAACAGGCCAATCTGAAAATTGTTCGTCTTTGGCATCCAGGGAGTGTTTGAACAGTTTTGCAGCGACCGGGCCAACAGTGCCAGAGATTAGCTGTTCACAGACACATTTTGTAGTCATATTCCAAATAAAATCAAAATTAATTGTTGAAAAAACAGGACGTGTCCCCACCATCTTGAAAATAAATTGAATTGTCCCTCCATTCTGAAATTGAATTTATCACCTGTGTTATATACTGTGTATACAGTATAATTTACTAATCTGCAGTGAGTCAACCCCACCTGAGTCAAAGTATAGATACTCCTGGTCAAGTATTACTCAACTACAAGTGAAAGTTTGTTGCTCTGTCAAATTTGTACTTGTTTAAAGTAGGCCCTGCTTGCTTTTAAAAATGCTTAGGTATGCAAAAGTACAAATTACAAAGTAAACTTTCCTTTTTCAATATTACAAGACACAAAGTACAGCTGTAGTGGTCAAAACTTTCTTTTTATTTCATTTTATTACACAATGACAAGTTTTTTTGAAACACGGTCTTCTCTCCTAAGCCTGACAAATAAAATCTGCTAATTCCCCCCCCCCCCCCTTTTTTTTTTAAGAATGGAAAAGAAAAAAGAATCAATGGGCCACAACAAGACATGCACCATGTTATTATATTATCCTATACTAGCCACTCTATAAATTGATGTTATAGGGATTCGAGGCAACATTAAGCCTAAATTTGAGAAATATTTTATATATATATATTGCATTTTTCCCCCTCTATCAGCCACTATATAATGATACTGGGGTGTTTTCCTGCATTGAAACACAGTCCTCTTTCTGAAATCCGTATTTTCCCTACTATTTATGTTTTGACATCCGGGTATCCGGGACGTAAATGAAACGCATGCAGCCGACAAAAATGGAACGAGCCGCCATTATTTTCTGCTGCGCTGTTTTTACTTTTTACTTTCGGTTTTAAAACGCTCTCAAACTTCTTTTTTGAGGCACGGAATTAACTTTTAAGATATCGTTTGGATAGAATTTAGTTGATTAACTTCATGTATGCGGTCAATTTATCATGACAGAGCCTATTTAAAAATAAAAATTCAGAGAACCGGCAGGGGCGGGCAGTGACACGCATTGTATCCGAATAAAGCAACCTATTTTCGGGGGGGGGGGGGGGGGAGTGGAGGGATGGTGTTTGACAACAGTTTTTTTCCTTTTTTGATCTCTGAACTTGCCAAAGGGATTCTAGGCAAGTTCAGAGATCGCAGGGGGGACTTCTGAACGGGCCATGCCGAAAATAGGTTGCTTTATTCGGATACAATGCGTGTCACTGCTCGTTTTAAAATGTAGGCTTAATGTTGCCTAGAATCCCTTTAACAGTGGTGTGGATTTCTTGACTTGAAGTATCACTGAAGCTTTGTCATTCATTGGATAGTGCATTTTTTCAACCAAAAACAAATCCCACAACAACCAATTCTTGATTCTAGCACATCATCTGCATCCAGCTGTGTCTCTTGTATCCGAACCTCTCTTAAATATTCTTCAAGTCTCTTCTTTTCATCCTCTTCAATAACCCTTTGCTGCTCTATCTCTGCTTCTTGGAACATCTCAGTGGTGTAGTGGCTTCCTCCATTAACCTCCACCATTGACTTGATTTTGGCCAGCAGCTCAGTGACCTGAGAGGGATCCTTGGTTTCGTTGTTGAAGACATGATAGCGACCGTCATATTTGCTGATTACTGCTTGTAGTTTTGAACTCATTTTCACAAAGTCTTCAACTGGATGACCATTGAGCAGGTCACCACCAGTGAGGAGAATCATGGTGTATTTGTTCGACATGTCACCAAATGCCATCTGAATCATGTCCACAGATGTCTGATCCTCTTCTGTAAATCTTCCCAGTTTGATCACAATCAGGAACACATGGGGACCAGGAGCAGCCAAACAAATACACGGTTTGATATCATTCATAACTTTATCATCTCTAAATCTGGTGTCAAAGAATCCTAGTGTGTCGACAACAGAGATGTTTCTACCATCCACTAGACCTCTGGCCATCTGACAGTCCATTGTCAGAGAGTCGGACTCAAATGCAAATTTGGATTCAAATGCCTCACGACCCAGGATGGTGTTACCAGTGGCACTCTTTCCTGCTCCGGGCTTTCCAACCATCACGATACGAACTTCTTTATCGTTCGTCTTGAGAGCTGGTGGATTAAAATGATATGGTTATGGATGATACATAATTAGAGGTTTCCTAAAAAACATTGTCTAATATATTGTATTATATCAGAGGGTGTGCGCGTGTGCGTGTGCGTGTGTGTGTGTGTGTGTGTGTGTGTGTGTGTGTGTGTGTGTGTGTGTGTGTGTGTGTGTGTGTGTGCGTGTGCGTGAGAGAGAGCACATACTGTACCTTTTGAACTCATGTCTGCCTTGAAGTTTGTGTTACTCTGTGTGTGTGTGTGTGAGAGAGAGAGAGAGAGAGAGAGAGAGATCGTATCATTATAACAGATAACAGATCTGCATACTGTATAAGACAGATGATGTTAAACACAATGTATAGCAACCGTTTTTCATCACAAAATCAAATGAGCTGTAATAGTCTCTATACTGTAAGCAGGGGAGTTGTCCTCTAAGAGAAAGCACGTCTTAAAGGTTTACATTATCAACACAATGTCAAACCATCAAATAAAACAGAGCGGCCTCTTCACCCATTTCCTAATAATGATTTGTCTTATTTAGCTCATGCGCAATTGTATTTATGATAGCCTCGACATACAACATCAATGTGGTGCACGATTTGACAACTATTGCAGGACATGCAGTGGTGGAAAAAGTACTCAAATGTTTTACTTAAGTAAAATTATCAATACGGCAATGTAGCAATACTCTGTTAGGGCACAGCCCCACCGCACTTTTATTTTACCTTTGGGGCGGAATCTGCCAATGCTTTGTCAATGCAAATGCGTGGATTCTTGGAAAAAATCCGCAAGACCAAGAATCCACGCATTTGCATTGACAAAGCATTGACAGATTCCGCCCCAGAGGTAAAATTAAAGTGTTGTGGGGCCGTGCCCTTACAAGTAAAAGTCCGGAATTCGAAATTTACTTGAGTAAAACTACAAAAGTATTGCTATCAAAATGTACTTGAAGTACCAAAATGTTTGAAAATAGCATATCTACAAGCTCACAGCGCGTCGCGATGCGACACGTTCTGTGCTTGTATAGATCGGCTATTTTCAAATAGCCTAGATATAAAATGGGGCTAAAGTGGTTTATGTATGTTTTATAATGTAATAATTTATATCTGCAAAGTAACTAAAGTTTTCAAATAATCGTAGTGGAGTTAAAGTACAATATTTGCCTCTGAGATGTAGTGGAGTAGAAGTAAAAGCATAGACGACTGGAAATACTCCAGTAAAGTAACAGTACCTCAAAATTGTACTTAAGTACAGTACTTGAGTAAATGTAATGTACTAAGTTACTTTAAACCACTGAGAGGACATGTATTGATGAAGTGGATCTGCGTAACTTGACTGAGATTTCCTCACTCACCTGTAGACAAGAAAAGGAGACCTGATGATGAGACTCCTCCTGATTGTTTTGGTGGTTTTTTAACTGTGTTTTGAATGCAGGGAGAACCTATCAGTGGATATAAGTGTAATAAGTAAGTAAGTTAGTGAGTAATATTAACTATAGTCTCACATTTAGGTTTCACTGAGGCAGCACCACCTGCATGGCAGTGGTGGAAGAAGTACTCAGATATTTTACTTAAGTAAAAATAGCAATACCACAATACAAACACACTCTGTTACAAGTAAAAGGCCTGTGTTCAAAATGTTACTTGAGTAAAAGTACAAAAGTATTGGCATCAGAATATACTTAAAGTACCAAAAGTAAAAGTAGATTATTTTTTTAAATAGACGATCTACAAGCTCACAACGCGTCACATCGCACCTTTGGTGCATATATTTGATGTTTCTTTATTTTGCTTAAAACACCCAATGACCATTATAGTGACATATATCACACTATAAGGCATTATAACAATGTATTAGTATGATGCATTGTGAAATTATTATAATGGATTATAGCTATGACAATTATAATACACTATTATCCTGGCCAAAAGAAACAAGTCTGTAAGTGACAAGTAATTATAAAGTATTATATTTTAAATTCTAAGTCTACATGACATTTTTTATAATGTGTTATGATTATTGTTATAAAGCATTATGAGTATTTATGAGTCCTCTTACAATGTTATGAGCAGATTATAATATATGATATTATTTTGTACTGTTTAAGGCATTATATACATGGGTCTAAGTATCTTACCTGGTTTCAATGTTGAAATCCTGATGTAGTTCTGGAGAGACAGAGGAAGTATAAAGACGAGAAGGCTATGAAGCTTCATCAACAGGAACCAGCTCACTGACACATCTTTGGTGTCTCCCTGTCATTTTATATATTTCAGTCTACAATTCCTTCAATGGGGGAAGTCAGAGATCTATATTGTTTACATGAAGTGAGTGAATCACCTGATTAAGCTAAGTTCAATCTGCACCACAGAGAGAAGGAAGATAACAGCACAATCAACGATTGACGTAATCAAGGTCCAGTGCTTGTTTAGCATCAGTGTGCAACAAAAGACTACTGCATATATTACTCAGCGGTGGAATGTAACTAGGTACATTTACTTAAGTACTGTACTTACTGTAAGTATCAATACTGCAATGTAGAAATACTCTGTTACAATTAAGTAAAAGTCCGGTATTCAAAATGTACTTGAGTAAAAGTCCAAAAGTATTGTTATCACTAGAAAAAGTGCTCCTCGGAGCACAGGTCTCCGCCAGGTCAGGTAGGCTATTGTGGCCTCCTGGTGGCGCTATAATAGGCCAACGTGAAAAGCGTGCCATTTCTTCTTAGGCCTTGCACGACAATCGGACACTGACTGCATTCATGATTTGAGGCATTTTGTTAAAAACATTTGTTTCGCTAAATTAGACCTGCTGGTGGCACTATAACAGACCAATGTTAAAAGGGTGGCATTTGTTCCTCAACATAGTGTGAATGTGCGTGCAAAGTTTGACCGCAATCGGACGGTGCGTTCATGATTTGCGGAATTTTGTTCAAAACAAGCCAATAATGCAAACTTTAGATGTCAGTCTTAGCCAATCAGTATGGAATATGAAAAATCAAACACGTCCGTCGTGATCACATGCCTATAGAGATCATGTGTACCGATTTGCGTGAAATTTTGATAAAATTGGAAGGAGTAGTATAAAATAATGTGTTTTACATGGAACATGGTTTGAGAACCACTGATTATAGTCTTATAAGTTCTTTAAATAACTGTTAAGACATTTGTAGAATCCCCCAGAGGCAAAGATTGGAGTTACAAATGTTCACCTTAAAAAATATATATATATATTCAAAGATTTGCACACATTTTCACTCGGTGCCGCGCTATGAGCTTGTAGATTTGCTATTTTTGAATAGCCAAATAAATAAATAAAAATGACACAGATGCGTTCCCGGTCTTAATGGGTTAAAGCAGTTGATAAAAAATGTAAATAATAAAAATCCCTATAATAGGTAGGTAGGGATTTTTTATTATTTTCATTTTTGCCCCAGGATATTATTGCTTATTCTGGGGCATTTTCTGCCGTCCGTGAAATAACAGTAGTCCCACATGCCCAAAGACTAAATAAACTATGATATAAACAGCCAAACTGTTTGACCTCTTTTGAAAATATCTTCAGTTTTGTGTAACTGTAGGTGGTTTAACCCATTAAGACCGGGAACGCATCTGTGTCATATTTAAGATGTCTTCAGCTATTAAAAAATAGCAGATATACAAGCTCATAGCGCGGGACCGAGTGCCGCGCTATGAGATTGTAGATCTGCTATTTTAGAAAAATCATGAAAATTTGTGCAAATCTTTGAATATCTTTTGAACATTTGTAACTCAAATCTTTGCTTCTGGGGGATTCTACAAATGTCTTAACAGTTATTTAAAGAACTTATAAGACTATAATCAGTGGTTCTCAAACTTTTTCATGTCAAGGACCCCCAAAATGATTTGTATTTGGCTGCCGACCCACATCTCAAAATATGTTGTTCCAGGGACCGCCAGAAGCAAAGATTTGAGTTACAAATGTTCGCTTTAAAAACGATTTTTCTAAAATAGCAGATCTACAAGCTCGTAGCGCGGCACTCGGTGCCGCGCTACGAGCTTGTAGATCTGCTATTTTTGAATAGCCAAAGAAATCAAAAAATGTTTCGGTCTTAAAGGTTTAACACATGCACTGCTACGCTGAATGTATCTAAACCTGGAGGGGCTGTATGTGAGAATGCAAATATCCTAATCAGTTGGATATGCAACAGACTTACACGGTCAGCTCTCTAGGTACTGTGTAATATGAGATTGAGCCCATAGGCTCAATGTGTGAAATGACCAGGTCATCGTCTGGCAAGTACAAAGGGTCGAGTGTGCACGTCGATGATGTTTTTTACGAGACTGGCACAAACTTAAGACAATCCCATAGAGAATAGTACGGAGACAGACACAGCGAAGAAACCTATAGGCTAAGACTCAATATTCTGTAGTTTAATAAGTAGAAGAAGAAGCATGCAGAAGTAACACTCGGATGACCAGTAGTTCTAAAAACTATTGTGTAGTTCCTCTCTCAGGATCAATGGATCTCCAATCCTCCTGTGATGGGAACACTCTATGCTTGTATTTTCATAACGCAAACATGTTTATTTTAAAAGTCAATTGATGAATGGACCGAGCTATGGGTAATGCTTTACACTACACAGTTGATTGAGACACCCCTCCCCATCTGTCAAACTTCACTGTCGGTCTGGTACAAAAGCTGATTCAATTGGAAGACAGATATCCCTCCTGAAATTATATCTCTGAAAAACAGTGGTCAAAGCAGCTTGTGTGAGTGTGTGTGTGTGTGTGTGTGTGTGTGTGTGTGTGTGTGTGTGTGTGTGTGTGTGTGTGTGTGTGTGTGTGTGTGTGTGTGTGTGTGTGTGTGTGTGTGTGTGTGTGTGTGTGTGTGTGTGTGTGTGTGTGTGTGTGTGTGTGTGTGTGTGTGTGTGTGTGGACACGTGGGCGTAAAACATACACAAACGGGGTTAATCAAGTCATAGATTCAATGTTCTGGTCACACCGTAATTATTGTGTTCTTTCAGGAATGTAATCTGTACAGGAGAATGGTATTGGTGTAACTAGATTATGATATGATGTACTGAAATGTAATTTATTATGATTTTATTATTGGAACCAGAGTATGGTGAGTTACAACAGCATACCGCTGGAGCAGCCTACAATGTTACAATGCACAATGGAGAGAGATATAAAAATAGAAATAGAGAAGTTCCTTGTCTGGATGCTGAAGGCCCAACAGTCCAGGAAGACTTTGGCCTCGACCCCCCCCCCCCCCCCCCCCCCCCCCCAGCTCTCCGATTGCTCTGTATAACCTCTATGGCGAGGACCTTGGTTTCTCTTTGCTAAAAATGGAATTTCTCTTGTTGAAACTACTAATGTGTAGCACTTCTACAGAGATGCCTAAGAGAGGAAAGGCTATTGGTTTACCTGACAGGGTAAACCAGCAACTATAAGTTCAATTGCTCAAGTACTATACTTAAAGGTAGGGAAAGTGATTTACTTTGGATACAATAAGTGTTAAATAGCTCTATATTCCGATAGTACTCATTGCTATAGAGTGTTTGTTCAGTAAAAGGAGTCTCCATGTCTCTCCAGCTCTTTATTTAACAGAAAATGTATTTTCAGTGCCATCTCTCTCTCTCTCTCTTATTTTCTCAAAAATACATTGAGGGCAGAGCCCTCAATTTCAATGATGCAGAGATTACAGAAGGCATAAAACAACAGTGTAAATAATATTGAAATAAGAACAGCAAGATAAAACCAGTTATGTCTTGTAAAAGTAAACAAAGGAAAGGAGAGAGTATACAAACTATAATAAAGACAGCTTAATTAAAACAGTGGGAATTAAAAAACAACAAGGTTAGCGAGCAAGTTTTTAAATTGACCCTGTGAGATCATGGAATCCATTTTTTAAGTGCATTGTAATTCATTCCAGGTAAAGGGAGCGATAAAACCGGAGGCTGTTTTACTTATAGCTCTGTGTTGGCCTCGGGGACCAATAATGGGATGAATTCCTGGGAATGTGTTTGATGGATGGAAGTATTTGGTTTTCAAACTTTTTTTCATGTCTAGGACCCCCAAAAGTATATGTATTCGTCCGCGGACCCCCATCTCGAAATATTTTGTTCCAGGCCCGCCCCCCCCCCCCCCCCGATTTCTTTTTTAAAAAATCGAGAAAATACGTGCAATTCTTTGAATATTGTTTTTGTTTTTAAGCGAATATTTTTAACTTAAATCTTTGCTTCTGGGGATTCTACAAATGTCTTCTAAATCTCGGCACTCGGTGCCGCGCTATGAGCTTGTAGATCTGCAGAGCTTGTAGATCTGCTATATTTCATCTTCTTAATAAATATGTGCAATTATTTTGTATACAATTTTGAAAAAACACATGCGCGCGCACACACACACACACACACACACACACACACACACACACACACACACACACACACACACACACACACACACACACACACACACACACTGCAAACTGGTTCCTAGTAGCAGGAGCATTTGTAGTGAGTTGACATTGTGTCCGGTGTGGACTTTCCCTGTGAGGCAGCAGCATAGAGAGCAGGGTGTGATGGTGTGATGGCCACCTGGAGCACACACTCAGCTCTGACGAATGGATGACCCTGGCAGTGGATCAGCACACCTGCAGGCTGGCTGACTTATCACTCCCCCAACTGAGACTATTACTTTTACAGCTACTGGGGTCTGTGCAGGCACCTGTATATACACACACACACAGTACACCCACCCAAACCGGTACATACACATGCTCTCTCTCTCTCTCTCTCTCTCTCTCTCTCTCTCTCTCTCTCTCTCTCTCTCTCTCTCTCTCTCTCTCTCTCTCTCTCTCTCTCTCTCTCTCTCTCAGCAGTATTTTTTGTAAAGCATGTACTTTTGTATACTTAAGTATTTTTTTAAAGTACAAATCTGACTGAGCAATCACTTGTTGTAGTGTTTGACCAGGAGTATATCTATACTTGACTTAAGCAGCACTGAAGTTGAGAATTTTGTCTACCACTGTGTGTGTAAGCGAAAGGCATCCCTTGATACAACACTGCAGATCAATTCCATGCTCTCCTTAAATTGGATTTAGACTTAGATATAAGTATATAAAGATCCATTTCTTCACCTTTCCCACCCAACAGGAAAAAAACGTTAAACATAAAAGCAAATCTTCAAACTACATTTTCAAAACTCTTCTGGCAAAGATCTAACACCATTTAATCTGTGTTCAAAATCGAATAATTCTTTCAGATCATACACACCTGATTCCACACAGCCAGTCAACATATCAACACCACAGAGCATTCATTAGACAGAGAGACCACATCACAAAGTTGAGAACACAGCGTTCAGGGCATGTAGTTACAGATCATCTTTCTTAGTAAACACATTTTTCAATCAATCGCAATTTACAGTGAAAATATATGTTATACTGTAATAACTGTAAGTAAAGGTGACACACCGGGGCGATTTTTTTCATGCGA
>NC_137607.1:17159584-17204584 GCF_963280865.1 Gymnoscopelus braueri | reverse complement strand
CAACAGTATACTTTATTATTAATAAGATTCATTGTATTATAGTGGATACACCAAATAAAACCCTCTTGAATCTCTTGAATCTTGAATCTAATGCCTAATCATGCCAAAAGCCTTTCTCTCTCCCATCTCCAGCCCTACGCCCAAATCAGTTTTGTGTCAATGCATAATTATTTTGCATCTAACAATTGGCCCCCTGCTATTTGCTTTCTCGTTGGAGGCAGTCTGCATGTGAATTCAGGGTTTGTTTCACCAGCCATTAATGTCTCCAGACATGCACTAAACATTGGCACATCTGTGAGACTCCAGTGTCTTGGTTAACACCGACTATTTGGGGAGAATCTAAAATCGAACAAAAACAACTTTATTATTTATCACAATATTCAGAGGAAGAGATGCATAAAAGCGGAACTATTGAACTATTCTTTTATGAATAAAATGTAATTTTGTCTATTGGTAGAGTCTGTTAATACAAAATAAATGTACAATTGGGTACAGGTGGGTTTTGTCTCCCTGCTGTTCTATTGAGACATTTAGATCGTGTAAAAGGTCATGTCTCACCTAGACACAGGATCTGACACGACATTTTGATCAAATGGTCAATATTCAATGTATCCCCTGAGCAAGCAGCCAGGCTCTATTAGCTCAAAGGTAAAAATGTCAGCACTTGTGCAGGAAACCAGGTTCAAATCCGGGGGGTAGAAGAGAAAAGTTCGCTTTAAGGATTATGCGTTGAATTAAGTTATTGAGTTAAGAGAGCAATGAAATCACAACACATGTTGTGAGCTTGTAGATCTGATATATTTTTAATAAATGTATCCTAAAGTTTTAGACTGTGCAATAATGTAATATTTTTGTGTGTGAGGCATACCTTACAGTCACTTCTGCTCTTCAGTTAAATATTAGAGCCAGATATAAACTTGGAAAACATTGTTGGATTTGAACCAAGAATCTTCTGTTAACAAAGCACTGACTTTCGTCCCATGCTGTGCAGGTACATAGATGATTCTTGTGACAACTAATGACTTACTCTAGTAGGAGTTATGTGCAAAGTGAAGATGATACAAAAGGTGGACTTGGACCAGGCACCTTGTGTTTCTAGGCCACCGCCTTATCTCCAGCGCCACAGAGAGAGCTAGCCTGGCTAAGATTTAGATCTCGCTACACGTTGTGTTAATAAAACGCAAGACATATCTCTCATGCTACAGCAGCAAAACGCAAAATATTTGAAGTGGAACGTAACATGAACACCACATGTTTTAAGTGTAACGGTAAATGTTTTAAGTGGAACGCGACATGAACACAACATCTTTGTAGTGGAACGTGACAGTTTTTGAAGTGGAGCGAAACAGTTTTTGAAGTGGAACGTAATAGTTTTTTGTAAGTGGAATGTAAAAAAAATTAAGTGGATGTGAACATTTTCAAAATAGTGGATTCAAACCAGGGACCTTGTGTTTATAAAACACTGACATACAATCTCATGCTATAGAAACATGGGAGATGTTAAAGGACGACTTCATGTATCTTCAATCTCCATATAATTGGTCCTCACTAATGCTCATTATAATATGGTAAAAATGCATTTTTGTCTGGACGGACGGACGGACAGGACCGAAAACATAGTCTCCGGCTTCTGGGTCATGCTAGATCCCCATCACAAATATTATTTTTGCATCATTTCCACTTAAGGATCATCCTTTTTTTCTGTGGTGCTGAGCAAAGGCAAGCTGTCCAATGTAAACTTTTACAGTGTGCCGGCTGTGTATTGAGTATGTTGATGAATACATGGATTGGATCAAATAATGATGGTATCACACGGGAAAATCTAATCTATTTTAATGTCAAGCTCAGTTCCAGTCACTATTTCTGACTGATAAGTATTTGGTTCAGTCTAACATGATGTGGTTTCTACACTCTGTGTAAGATGTATTGACAACAATCTGTTTATCGCTCTAATTTACAGTGATAAGCATGCTAGTTTATGCAAATGTGTTTATTCCCGTGATATTTGAGCAGGCAACTTCCAGCAAGTTCCAGAAATGAAAACCGAAACGTATTGTTCATTTCACATAGTTTGTTTTCCTCTCACACTATGATGGTATTATTGGATGTAGCATGCAGTAGTGTGCGTTTGATATGGTTAAATAAACAGAGGCAGGTGGGGACTTGATGAGGATTTATAAAAAAAAGAGACAGCAATTATTTTTTCATTATTTTCAGCTTTTGGATCTGGAATCTGCAGGTAATACGTTTTGATACATTCACTCATAAAATCCCACAGATCTTGGTGAGACGCTCTGACGATTCATGGTCGGGCAATGATATGGTCGTAAATTGATTGGCGATACATTATTTTTTGATTCATACCTGTGCACGTCAGAGCTCGCCCCGCACCTTTAATGCACAAAAGCAATGGAGAAAGAGATGAAGAGGAGAGAGAGAGAGCAAAAGGGGGCGTTAAGGCAAGGAAGAAAGAGAGAGCGGCGTCTGTTCTCCCCAGTGAGTGAGACAAATTGATTTTATTATTCTTGGCTGTTGGCAGTCACTATAATATAATGCTATAAAACAAAATATAGCCGGTGGAGCAGCAGGGAGTAAATGCATCATAGTAGGATGGTTGATGGTTATCATTTTGAGTGGAACGTATACATTGAGTTACAATTCAGCCCATGCTAGCCCTCTCATTCGCACAGAAGTGACAGCAGCAGGGGGTGGTTTCAAAGAAGAAAAAGAAAAAAATAGTAGACTATAACATAGTTCTTCTTTTACTTCTATGCACAACTCCCCCTTACAGATGAACGACTTGGAACAAGACAAAAAAGGCATGCTCCACTGGATTACCTCCATCTCAATACATGTGAGGAAATGCTTATTAAGGAAGGCCTATTTTGGGCCATGCATGTCAGAAAAGACGCAAGTCGTTCCATTTACATTGACTGTGCGTCACAAACGTGACATTTATGACGTTCAGCCAATCCGTGAAACCGACGGTTTGGGTTGGCCAATCAGGGACAGCCGTCCGAATTGCCGTTGGGCTCTGCACACCTCGAGGTCATATGTGTCACACACAGCGACTTTGAGACCAAACGGTCGGACGGCGTACAAGTTATGCCAGGGACGAAATTGGGGGGACAGACACAGTCGTTGCTGTCCGGCAGAAACCAGCTAAATCCATTTTGACGCTTTTGCATTTGTTTCCATAAATTAGGGCCATTGAACACCCTTTACGTCTGTGTGTTGGTAAAAAAAAATATTTAACCAATGAAAAGCATTAAAAAGCGCTTCTGACAAAACCAACTAACTCCATTGGATCCTCAAGTTAGCTGGTTTAGCTGACTCCAGGCTCCACCCCCTTTTGACCTCCAACCTCATTGTGAGCTTGGAGGTCCATTCAGCTGTTCTTATCAATGATGAACAAAACCTCCTAACTACACTTGTTTTCATTTCCTGAAAAATGAACATTTTGGAGTTAGCTGGTTTCTGCCGGAAAGCATAGATATATAGATAGATGCCAGAACAGTAGAACAGCAAAGCCTGATCATGTAATGGTGCCCCATGTAAAAAAAAAAAGGCCAATCTACAAACACATTGCATTGTGGAAAAAAAGGGTTACATTAATATAACTGTAAAAAGGTATAGCCTAACTGATATGAATGACTAAATGGTGAAACAATTGCACATACAGTACGTACGGGGGATTCCAAAATCCATGTTTGGGTCAGAATAAATATTCCAAATTTTCCAAGCAGTTTAATAAGTAATTTGATCTTTATCCTTTTATTCAATGCAAAGGCAAGAACCAGATGGTGATTACGGCTTGTGTAATCTAATGTTACCGGTGGTAATTTCTGACATGAAATGAGTCAGCTAATCCTTCTACTCTTGGAGTAATGCAGCCATAGCGCTGTATACCCTATATCAACCAAAATGACCCAGAACCCAGGTGGCGGGGTACTTATTCATCTCAATGGTTCTTATGTAGCGTGGTGTAAACTCTGCAACAACAAAACAAAAAAAAAGGTTATTAAAACACTTCCTCTGGACATAATTTACAGCCCAGTGAGTATAGGAAAAATGCTGGTGTGTTTAGAATCCATTTTCCTGCTCACACAAGCCGCTGCACAAGCTGCTTTAGGTTCTAAGCCCGGGCGTAATTGGTACAGTAACCTATGAACCTCTTTAACCGATTAAGACCGGGAACGCATACTGCGTCATTATAGATTTCTTTGGCTATTCCAAAAAATAGCAGATATACAAGCTCATAGCGTGGCACCGAGTGCCGCGCTATGAACTTGTAGATCTGCTGTTTTTGAAAATAAATCGTGAAAATGTGTGCAAATCTTTGAATATATATACATTTTTAACTCAAATCTTTGCTTCTTGGGGTCCCTGGAACAAAATATTTTGAGATGGGGGTCCACGGCCAACGCGTTGGCTTGTATATCTGCTATTTTCAAACATTTTTGTACTTTTACTTTTGGTACTTTAAGTACATTTTGATGACAATACTTTTGTACATTTACTCAAGTAAATTTTTGATTCCGGACTTTTACCTTGACATGAATAAAGTATGAGAACAACTGATGTTACAGCGACATTAGGTAACATTAACGTTAGGATTTAGAAGACATTTTGTAGAATCCCCAAAAGCAACGCTTTTAGTTAAAATGTTTGCTTAAAAAATATATTCAAAGATTTTTCTAAAATAGCAGATCTACAAGCTCATAGCGCGGCACTCGGTGCCGCGCTATGAGCTTGCATATCTGCTATTTTTGAATAGCCAAAGAAATCTAAAAATGACACAGAAACTTTACCCGGTCTTCATGGGTTAATTTCCATACAACCCGAAGGGATCAAGTGATTGCCATAAGTACAGCCTCAGCTCTCATGGTGTGTTTGTGTGTGGTATACGTAACCGCTGTTCAAGAGCAGACCAACCCGTGCTGTCCCTCCCTGCCCTCGTTGCTCATGTAGTGTGTGTATAGACCCAGTGTGGACCATGGTGGGGAATCTCCTGGGCCATGGACCCGAATGCTGGAGGTGTCATGAATGAAGTATGATTTGAATGCTCACACCGAAATGGGAAAAATATCACATTAGAAGCATGCAATACGTGTTTTTTTGTGCCCTCCAGTTACAGGAGTTTATTATGAACGGGCTTTGATGTATAAGGGAGAATTTCAATGTTTATTGTTGTGTTTTCTCACACTGACATGTGCATTAACCCATTTAGAACGGAAAGTCATTTTAAGATTTCTTTGGGCTATTCAAAAATAGCAGATATACAAGCTCATAGCGCGGCACCGAGTGCCGCGCTATGAGCTTGTAGATCTGCAATTTATCTTGATTTTTTTTTTGCAAATCCATGAATATATATTTTTCAAGGCTAACATTTTTTACTCAAATCTTTGCTTCTGGGGGTCCCTGGAACAACATATTTTGAAATGGGGGTCCGAGGCCAAATACATATCATTTTGGGGGTCCTTGACATGAAAAGGTTTTTTAAAAATATTGTTTGAAAGACATTTGTAAAATCCCCAGAAGCAAAGATTTGAGTTACAAAATGATGCTTAAAAAATATATTAATTCAAAGATTTGCACAAATTTTAATGTTCACGATTTTTCACACAGATGCGTTCCCGGTCTTAAAGGGTTAATATCATAAGGCCTCGCCTGTTGTTTTTGCCTCTGAACTTGGCATGCCGAATGGATAACCGTAGTCTCATTCGTCTGCCCTGTCTATTTCCTGGGTCAACAGAAAATAGCATAGTGGGTATATGAGGGTTACGTGATGGATGGGGATTTGGTCCATTTTGATAGATGGGAAATCGATGGTTTATTCATTTGCAGAGTGGAGATATAGCTTAGCTACAATGGACCTATTGCCTATAAGTGAACTATGTCATGAGAGGCTGCGACAGTGATTTGGATCATGAGGATAACCTCATGCATTTAGAGTCTGATAGATCCAATCATTGCGGCTTATGGGGGCTTACACACTCCACACAGGTGATGGACTGGCATCAATGATGCTCCATCAATGAGGAAAACTGGATCTTGTAGCCCAGAAAGCATCTTGTATCATTTTGTAAAATTAAATTAAATTGAATTAAACTATTCAAATGAAAACTATATTAGAATAGCTTGACAATGCACCCACTCAAGGTTCTTCTTTGCTTAATTTTTTCATTTTTATTTTGTAACCGAGCGTGTGGAAGGAACACGTTATTCCAACCAGTTCCTCCATCAGGCGCCCCGGCTGACCATGGGGAGGCAGTATAGAGACTAGGATGACTGCATATTTTTTGTGAGGGTACCTACGAGGAGAACATGCAAACTACACACTGAAAGGAACTACATGTAGTTCTATGCTCCCCAACACTGGCCATTGTTGTCCCCCGTGTACAGTAGTCGTCGGTGTCCAGGACCAACCAAAACTCAATGTATGTCTGTGTAAAAAAAAAACATTTGAACCAATGAAAAGTGTTAAAAAGCGCCTCTGACAAAACCTCCCAACTCCATTGGATCCTCAAACTGTCCATCAACACCACGCAACTCCCCCCCCTCTCCTCTCCTGGGCAACACGCAGAGCACAGTGCGCAGTGAGAGGAGGAGCAGCACATAAACAAACTAAACTGCAGTGTTTTTCTCCCCGTAGTCTGTTAAAACTATGCAGTGTGTACCTGTTTATCAAACTTAGCACTATGAAAACAAGTAATTATATTTCTAAAATCTATGTGTTTAATGAGGAGAGCAATGTGACAAGAAGAAAGGAGTTCATAGCATTTCTGTCACGCTAGTTCTACTCAAACTCCAACTGTGAGTGTGAACCCCTCTTTGCAGAAGTTATTGTAATATTTAAAGTCCTGTTTATTATTGTAGTCCTATATAATACGTGTCATGAAGCATCAGGGCATTAATCCACACGTTGTGATGCATTGTGAGCTTGTAGATCCATTGTTAGCTTTTGGGAATTTAGACCCATTTGAAACCTCTCCCTCAGCAGCGATTGGAGCTATTGTCAGCTGTTCGGACTCCTAACTCCACTTCAGCTGGATTTCTGCTCGGACGAAACTCCTAACTCCACTTGCGCTGGATTTGTGTAAAGTGGTGATAATACAATGACACATGCAAGTATCTGACAATATACAAAGTCACTATACTAACTTTGATGAGGCAGTATTGCTTTGTTTTAAAAATATAAGGTTTTCTTCGTTTCCTGAAAAACGTATATTTTGTTTATTCATTTCCTGAACAATGAGCGTTTTGGAGTTAGCTGGTTGCTGCTAGACAGCAGATATATAGCAGACAGATATACAGTATAGTGATGTAACAAAAAACATGCATTTAAATTTCAGTTGGACTTCAGTTGGATATTTTCGCTCTTCTACTAATCAACACATGTTTGCTCCTAATTTTAGACCACATATCTACAAAAGCATTCTAATCTGCACAATGGCTTGAACATTTCTAGCATCTCACCACAGTATAGTTGCAGCTAGTTTATATATGTCTACATAAAATATCCTAGAGACTTGCCGCAATCTCTTCGGCGAAGAGTCTTCGGTATCGGTGGGTGATCTAACCACTGTGACGAGAGCCCACGAGGCTGCCTCTATAATTACTTTGCTGATTGGAAAAATAAGGGCACACTAACGAGCGCCATCATTCAAGCATGGAGTGTTTCCTCCAACAATTGTAAAAAGGGGGAAATGTCAGGTGCCCCCCCCCCCCTTTTTTTGTACAGTCTATGAATCCCCCAGACTGCCTAAAGGTTGGCCAATTTACCAAATGTTCAAACAAACAATGGAAAATACATAAAGCTTATACATAAATATACATGAGTTTCAGCTTCAGTGAGTTCATCAGCCGACACACATGTGAGCAGAGTTTGCAAATTATTGTTTGTGCTTGTGAGTGAGAGTGTGTATACGTACGTGAGTGTGTGTGTGTGTGTGTTTGTGTTTGTGTTTGTGTGTGTGTGTGTGTGTGTGTGTGTGTGTGTGTGTGTGTGTGTGTGTGTGTGTGTGCATGCTTGTGCAAATTGTGCACATGCATAAAAATGCATGTTTGTTTGTGTGCATGGATTTGTTTTTTTTTGTCTGTGCGCTTGCAAGTGGCATCGAATTCAAGAGAACTTGTTGTTGTTTTTGTTGTGTTTTGTTTTCCCTGTCTTGGTATGCTCTCATACTAATCCCTTTCTCAGGGCTTATTCTCTAGTCTGTAATTTTGGGTGAGACTCTCACTTCGGAGCAAAGCTTGGATGGAAGAAAGCCTGTCTGGGTATGCTCTGGGCTTCGTTGATGCATTCCATTATGTGTTGTGTGTCAAATTGTCCAACATATACGGTGGCTTTTTCAAAGGGAACAGCAAATGATGCCGCAGTGAGCAAACCCTTGCAGGATGGCATGGTGACACCATGGGACACTAGAGGCTATATGCACAGCAGCCATATTGGAAAGAAATTGGGCCTCTTTCTTACTACCTTCACAGGTGTTACCAATGTTAAGGCTCTGTTCCGTTTAGTGTAGCACAGTGGTTCTCAAAACTTTAAATTTCAAGATCCCCCATAACTCTGAGAGAGTACAAATGGAACCAAATGGACCCTTGGTTCCATTTGTACACTCTCAGAGTTACACACCCGTAAGGGTCAATTTGGAAACCCCTCAAGGTCCCACGAGGGTCCCCGGACCACACTTTGAGACCCACTGGTGTAGCAGAGTGTTTCCAGTGAGCCAACATGAACAATATCAGCACCCTGACTCTGTTTCTCCAAGAATGGAACAGAGCCTTAATTAGTATCATTACTAACATCTGTGAAGGAAGTAAGGCAGAGGCCCAATTTCTATCCAATATATGTCTGCTGTGCATAGAGCCTATTGAGTGTCTAACTGTTTGACTTGCAGTATGTGAAATGAATGAGGAGTTGACCATGTTCTACAGTTCTGCTATTCTACACTGGTCTTTGTGCATGCAGCATCCAGTGGTGGAAAAAGTACTCAAAGGTTTTACTTAAGTAAAAGTATCAATACTGCAATGTAGAAGTACTCTGTTACAAGCAAAAGTCTGGAATTCAAAATTTACAAATTTACAAAAGTACAAAAGAATTGCTATCAAAATGCACTTAAAGTACCAAAAGTACTAAATAAGTACTAAAATGTTTGAAAATAGCAGATCTACAAGCTCAAAGCTTATACAAGCTTGTAGATCGGCTATTTTCAAATTGCCTAGGTATAAAATAAGGCTAAAGTTTATAATGTAATCATTTATATCTGCAAAGTAACTAACTAAAGTTTTCAAATAATTGTAGTGGAGTAAAAGTACAATGTTTGCCTCTGAGATGTAGTGGAGTGGAAATACTCCAGTAAAGTAAAAGTACCTCAAATGTGTACTTAAGTACTACAGTACTTGATTAAATATACTTGTCATTACTTTACGCCACTGGCAGCATCCAATAATTCGATAGCAGCAGCAAACCCCTCATGTGTCACGCTAAAAACATTAGCCCATAGGCTAATACCAATGGTACCCTTTTCAATGTTGAACCATAGGGGGGAGGGTATTATATGCATAGCCCTGACATCTGGCCTTTTGGCACCTCTCTTTATTCCAAGGCCGTCCTCTACTGAATGATTCATCAATCGTTCAGTCTGACATCTTTCTTGAAGGACAAACTTCTTCCGCTCATTATAATGGTTCTTATGGTCTGAAACCAGCCTCTACCAGTCTCTCCAACACCCCTCCAAACTCACACTTATACTTCCTCCTCTGGTGCACTCACTTTGGCTATAAATAGTAGTACACAAAATAATGCTTTACCCTTGAAAGAGAGGGACTTGGGCCCCATACGAGGGACTGAAACGCAGAGCGCTTCTTCTTTCATATGTCTTGAGAAACATTGAGAGTGACTGCTACAACTGAAATATTCATACCACGTTGCCCAGAGCTTTATAGGACACAACGCTGTTGACGAATAAACAAATCAAACATGGATGAAACAAAACAAATTGTGCTGATGAAATTGAGCTGCAATAAAAACGTATACAGTAAGTCAGACGACGGAGAAAGGCATGGAAGTGACTCACATTTTCTCCCTCTCAGTTCAGCTTCTTTTTTCTAATCTAGGCAATGAAAATACCTCTTGCTTCAAACGTATTCATGGAAAACCCCTCAATTTGAGCGAAAGCCAACAGTTTCAGAAGTGGGTGAACGCACACTCGGCTCGGCTTCTCATTCTCTGTGAGATGACTTGATGATATTGACATAATCACGGTTACCCAGGCAGGAAAGTATGATCAAAGCTTATTTCTGTAGATCTGTTTACTGTGAAAGTGTGCGTGACAAGAGGACAAGACGTATCACTTTTAACCCATTAAGACCTGAGACCGATTCTACAAAATGTCTTCTAAATCCTAACAATTAAAAAAAAAGAAAAACTATGTTGCTGTCAGCGGTTCTCAAACCTGTTCACGTCAAGGACCCCCACAATTATATGTATTTGGCCGCGGACCCCCATCTCAAAATGTTGGTTCAGGGACCCCCCCCCCCCAGAAGCAAATATTTGAGTTACAAATGTTCGCTTTAAAAATATTCAAAGATTTGCACACATTTTCAGGATTTAAAAAAAATAGCAGCTCTACAAGCTCATAGCGCTCGGTGCTGCGCTACGAGCTTGTAGATCTGCTATTTTTGAATAACCAAAGAAATCTAAAATGACACAAATGTGTTACCGGTCTTAATGGGTTGATGTGAATTGGCATGGGATTCACCAATTTCACCAAATGCTATCAGCTTGTGTAGAATCAATCTGCCGAGATCTGGGTCTTGTTTACAATTAAATACATTATGTCTGATTTATTTTGTTTCGGCTTGTTTTTCTTTTATTGCTGGGACCTAACTTAGCCACTTGAACCCTGTTGTCCCTATTCTGGGGTGAACATTTGGTGAAAATAGTAGATCTACGTTCTAAGTTCACAACGTGTACGGCACGTCACAAGGCATCACAACGCGACTGTCGTGAGCTTGGCTATTTCGGTAAAGACATTTGGTGTAGAGGGAAAAAGGAGTGGACGTAGTAGAGACCTGGGGGATCCCCTGGTCCAACTAAGTATAGGGTTTAAGTGGTTCATTTCTAGGTAGACCATTACTCAGTGGTGGAAAAAGTACTCAAATGTTTTACTTAAGTAAAAGTATCAATACTGCAATGTAGAAATACTAATACTAATAATTCAAAATGTACTTGAGTAAAAGTACAAAAGTAATGGCATCAAAATATACTTAAAGTATTAAAAGTAAAAGTACTAAAATGTTTGAAAATAGCAGATCTACAAGCTCACAACGCGCCGCATCGCAACGCGTTGTGAGCTTGTAGATCTGCTATTTTCAAATAGCCTGGGTATAAGATAGGGCTAAAGTGGTTAATGTATGTTTTATAACATAATAATTTATATCTGCAAAGTAACTAGTAACTAAAGTTTTCAAATAATTGTAATGGAGTAAAAGTACTATATTTTCCTCTGAGATGTAGTGGAGTAGAAGTAAAAGTACTGAAAATTGGAAATCCTCCAATAAAGTAAAAAATACCTAAAAACTTTACTTAAGTACAGTACTTGAGTACATGTACTTAGTTACTTTACACCACTGCTATTACTGTATAATCAAAACTACATGCGTCCATCTCCAAAGGAACAAAAAAAAAGTAATACTATTAGGGTGTCCATCCATTCCATACAGCAACGCTTCATGTCCTATAGTCAGGGGATATTAAAAATATCTTGGAATAAATTCCTTACCTAGAAATGTCTTCACCAATGTGTTTGTAAAAGTGTCTAGTAACACATCTCATAAAGACTGAAATGCAGTTTCCCTAGGGGAATTTGTGACAGCTGCTGAAAGTTGGGGTACCCACCATAACCTTATGCGGGGGAAGAAAATCAAAATGTAATTCTGGTTTAAGTAGTATGTGCGGGGTCAAACTAGGGTGTTTTTATGATTCTGAATCCATTGCAAGCATTTGTTTTGCACCAAAACCACTCCTTGGGCTAAAAACGGCCATAGCCAACCTTTTCCAGGTAATTTTTTGTGTAAAAAGTCCATTGAGATTGGGGCGTTTTTAGCCCAAGGAGTGTTTTGGTGCTTGCAATGGATTCAGAATCATAAAAACACCCTAGTTTGACCCCTCACATGCTACTTAAAACAGAATTAAAAAATGTTTTCCCCCCCGCATAAGGTTATGGTGGGTACCCCAACTTTCAGCAGCTGTCAAAAATTCCCCTAGGGAAACTGCATTTCAGTCTTTATGAGATGTGTTACTAGACACTTTTACAAACACATTGGTGAAGACATTTCTTGGTAAGGAATTTATTCCAAGATTTGACATTATTCTGATAATATTCCCTGACTACTAGACTCTTCTCCCTCCTGGCTCCCAAGATGTGGGATGTATTAACTTGTATACTGTCTCTTTAAGGAACCCAGTCAGGTGCCATGTCAGAACCAAAGACAGTTAATTGCCTGTAGCCAAGCTGATTCTTTTTAAAAGAAAGCATTTGGGAAAAACATTGAAGCAAAAAACAAGAAGCCTGTCGAGTTAACAACTTGCTAGATGACGAAAAAGAAAAAGAAACAGTTAGATGTGTGTGAAACATTTACTTTTTCATTTCATCAATTATGTTCTTTGGATTTCCATTATCCATTAATGTGTGCTGTACTGGTTCTGGACAACCGCCAGAAAAGGCTCTGGCCGTGGCCCAAATGAGCCAAATGATTGCCATGGCAACCCCAGCCTATAAGCTTGATTTGCCAAATTCCACACATCTGTCAAATTCCCCACACCTGCCATTTGACTACTTAGTCAGTTCACTTTCCACAGTCACTTTGCACTCTTCAGGCTTTCTGCACACATTCTCCACAGACGATTACCACTGCACAAAGCCTTTCCAGACCCCCCCCCCACATGCCCATATATGGCCAATACTGTTAACATCAGGGATCTCCATTTATGGACATTAAAGGGACACAGACAGACAGATATAGAGATCTCCATAAATGGGCACTAAAGACAGACAGACGGGTACTCTGCAAGCCCCACAGAACCCTGTGGTTGCATTGAAGCGCATTGGACATGCTGGCCATTCATAGGTACTGCAGCTCAAAACGGCTGGGGCCACCGTACATGAACGAGCGAAAACGGCTTCGACCAATGGGCTCTACTCACGAGCTTGCGCACGGGGCTGCGCACCGAGGTGACACAAAACGCGCCACCTCTGTGACGCAGAACGCGTCACCTCTGTGACGCAAAACGCGTCACCTCTGTGACGCAAAACGCGTCACCTCTGTGACGCAAAACGCGCCACCTCTGTGACGCAGAACGCGTCACCTCTGTGACGCAAAACGCGCCTTCTCTATTATTTTTTAACTCTATGGTACTCTGACAACGGATATAACAGGTATTGCATAACAGGGCAGGGCATGCATTCCCTATCTTTCCCTTGTAGGCCGTTGCCCTAGTTGAAACAATGAAAGCACACCGAAACATGATGTAGATCTAATGACATTTGGGAGTTTGAACAAAAATGTTCGACTGTTATTATAGGAAAAGAATATATATTATCATAAATGGAGATTTCAAATTAACATTACATTTATGTTTGGAACATTACAGAGGATTATGTTTACCATTTTCATGTCTGCTCCTAGTAAAATAGTGTTTGTTTCTGTTCCTTGAACTGCTTTGGAGCCTGTACCACAGATACAACTTAAATCATGTATTTATCTAGACAACTTAAACTTAAAATGACCCAATCTAATTCCCTTTGTCCCATACCATGTCTTATTTATTCTACTGTAGCAGCAAGTTAGTGATTGACTGTAGCCTTTAAAATAAATACTTTGCATTGCATTGCCTTGACTTGACTGCTCCTGTTCAGTTGTTTCCAAGTTAATTCCCTATTCAGATAAAAAGAAAAATGAGAAAAAGAGAAATGTTAGCAGTAAAAGTTGTACACTCTCAGGGCAAGACAAAAGTTTTAATGATGAAAATGCCAGGAGCAAATTACAACATGATTCACTGGAGTACATGAGAGTCTTTCTGACAGATGAGACAACCACGCTTGATTCAAAGGAGAAAAAGAAAAAGTGAAGCCTGATTAAAACTAGGCAACTGATTTCTATTGGGAAAAGGTTCTGTAAGTAGATGATGTCAAATTATTAATTGTCTAAAACTGCAGATCAGCATAAATCCTTACTTAACCCTTAAGTAACTTTAGGACATGGTTGGGACATTTCTTTAGACATGTTTAACTATTTACATTGTGATTCGTCAAATACAGACAATAAATCTGCTATTTTCACTAGCCTACATTTTGACATGTATTGTTAAATAAACAGTTTCACTGTTCAAACTGTTTAATTACCAAAAAATAGGAACAACACGATTGAAAGTACTTAAGGAATTCTTGACTATTCGAAATATTTTCTTTCCAGGCAACAACGATCCATGAGGGTTTTGTCATAACACACTTACGCTGCATATTACTCATTCGCTTGCTAATGGAATTAATCTCTTTAATGCAGAGTTGAGCCTTTTCTCAGAGGCATCCATCACACATGGCGCTGTGGTGTGGACTTGGTTGAACGTGGCCAACGAGCACACTCACATTAACTCTGCTTAGACATCTCTGACTAATATTTACATGTGGCACAGCTAGATAAACACCCAACTCATTTAAATGAGTTCCACACCTCATAAGGACCCACAGCGGGAATTAATGTAAGGTCATTAATCGTAATTTGCATCATTAAGGTAAAAAAAAAACACACAATGGCATCGTCGTTTATGAATACTCAATCAGAGGATAATTACTGCATCCTTAAGCCTTAGAAAAGACTAAGGGAAAATTAAATGGAGGGAAGAGTCTTTGGTGTTCTTTCAGAACAAAGGTCTGTTTCCTGTCTCTCTTTTTCTTCCTTGTGCGCCTCTCTCTCTCTCTCTCTCTCTCCATTTTTTTCTCCACAAGGCTCTGCTTAACACTGCCAGGGGCTTTCTAATGCTGGCAGGTAGCTTCTGCCAGCATTTTTAAGCATTCTGACAATTTTTTCAAGAAAGACATAATATTTATCGCCAGTATGATCAATCCCCTGGTGGTTGCTAATCACGGAGGAAATCACTGTGCTTCCGTGAAAAAAACAAATGTCATCGTGACCTCCCGTTCTCTTGTTATACCCAGTTGAAAATAGCATGTTTTGCCAAAAAATACATAATAAAAGAAAAAGTACACAGGAGCCGAGATATACAGGATTTTAAAGTAATAAGTTAACCAGGAAGTGAATGGAGCAGTAAATCTTCGGATCGCGTTATCTTGTTTTTTTTGTTTTTTTTAATCACGGACATATCGGTGAACGGGTGGATTTTAAATCACGGATGTGTCCGTGATTGATATGCCAATGGCAGTGAATGTGTTAATTTATGCTCCATCTATGACTGTGTTGTGCACCGAAAAATGGCAGATCGACAGGCTTACAACGCATGGCATCCATGAGAAGCACTGTGAGCCTGTGAGATGGGCTATTTTAGACACGTGTGACACTGTTGTCATAATGACAAATATGAATCGGACTTGAAACTGTTTTGTCTCACCGCGTATCTTAATTGGTCTGAACTATTGGCTTATAGTCTCGCTAGCGTAAACAAATAGTAATGGGTGGCCTCATTAGGATAAGAAAAAACACACGGAGAAACAAGTCGTCATAGTCTGTGTGACTCGGTGTGCAAAATGGTAGCCTCTCTGTTGTAGAAGGTGAAGATCATGAGCTTCTGAGAGCATATTAATGAAGAGAGCAGTGGAATGGGAGTGCATACAGTATGTATGTGTCCATACTGTATGTGTCCACATCCATATGCAGTGGTATAAAGTAACTAAGTACATTTACTTAAGTACTGAACTTAAGTACTCATTGTGAGGTATTTCTATTTTAGGTGTTTTTACTTTAGTTGGGTATTTCCAATGTTCAATACTTTAACTTCTACTCCACTACATCTCAGAGGAAAATATTGTACTTTTACTCCACTACAATCATTTAAAAACTTTAGTTACCGTTACTTTTTAGATTTGGATTTTTATTACTAAACATACATTAACCATTTAAGCTCTATATATATTTTGCCTATTTGAGCAGATTTGAGCAAATCTACAAGCGTACAAGCTTGTAGATCTGATATTTTCAAAAGTTTTTATACATTTTGAAAACTTGAAATGGGATATTCTGCATAATGAGTACTTTTACTTGGTACTTTAAGTACATTTTGATGCCAATACTTTTGTACTTTTGCTCAAGTAAATTTAGAATTCCGGACTTTCCACCACTGTCCATATGTATGTAGTATGTTTATGTATATGTTTACACACATGTGTGCATATGCTGTATGTTGTAATAATAATATTAATAATAATAGTAATACATTGTATTTGTAACACACTTTATATTTGACAAATCTCAAAGGTAGATATCAGTAGATTAATACACATAAGTGGTTAAGTTTGCTGATATAGAGGCAAGAAACTCACTGAGAGCGTTTGTCATGAACATACAGCAACCTCCCACACAGCTCAAACAGTCAAGGTTGTAAAATGCGTTGTCACTTTAACACCCTTCAAATCATTTACATACTGCCCCCACATTATGATTATGAATGCACACACACATAAAATTACACAAACTCATAAATGTGAAGAGTACACAGATGCCAAACCAAGCCCCCCCCAACCCCACACACACCTCCTGCCACTCCAGCACCCCACCACCCCCACCTTACACACACGCACGCACGCGCACGCACGCACGCACGCACGCACACACACACACACACACACACACACACACACACACACACACACACACACACACACACACACACACACACACACACACACACACACACACACACACACACACACAGCGTTGCACCTCCTGCCATCCCAGCATAATCCAGATGGTTCCGTCCAAGGCTACAACTATGGAGCCAAACACTAAGGCCACAGAGCACTGGTCCAGGAGACTAAGACTTCCCAGCTGAGCTTTTAACATGAGCAACAACGGCTCAAAGCCACTGCGTGTAATGCTCCATGCCAGAGAGGGCAAGGAGCAGGTAGAGAGACACAGAGAGACACTGTGGGGTGGGGCGGGGGGGGGGGGAGTGACGAGATTGTGGAGACAGGGACACAGCTCCCCTTAGTGGACACATGTAGAACAGCCTGTACAAATACAGTAGCACTGTAATGATCAAACCAGTGATTCTCCACCTGTGGGCCAGCCAGGGCCTACTGTTTTTTTTTTTTTTTTTTTTTTTGGGAGGGGTAGACACAGAACAAAACAAGATAACAAATAAAATAACCAAATAAAAGCAGGTACCTGGCTCTGGTCCATAGCGTTATGGACCAGAGCTAGTACCTACAGTACACAACAACACAGTGAATACAGTAAACACAAAACTAAAAGAAAGATAAAAGAAGGGGGGAAAGGAGGAAAGCTATGCTATACAAATCAGTGTTTCTCAAACTCCCAAACGTGGACCCCCATCTCAAAATATATTGTTCCAGGGACCCCCAGAAGCAAAGGTTTGAGTTACAAATGTTCGCTTTATATTCAAATGTTTGCACAAATTTAAAAAATGTTTCAAAAATAGCAGATATACAAGCTCATAGCGCGGCACTCGGTGTACAAGCAAGAATATACAGTATACCTATATCTTGTATACATAAGGGAGCCAAGCCAGTCTGTCATTACAAGCCATTGAAGAAATCTTTCCCACTTCAGGTAGAAAAGGTCTATTCTGCCCTTCATATAGAAGGATACGTGTTCATATAATGCTGTCTCAATAAGTAAGTTATGCCAATCTATGATGAATGGTACATGAGCTGACTTCCATAGTTGGACTATAGCAGTGTCTTACCCAGCATTATAGCTGTTTGGACCCAATCCACATACAGTATAATGTAGAAGGAGTTCTATCTTTCAGAATGGAGGGATCTCCCAATATGAAAGAGCGGATACCAAAAGGAATACCTTGATCAACAATTCTCTGAGAACATCATGTACTGCTAGCAGAAAGTTTAGCTGTGGTGGACTCGGGATGGAGTTATGAAAATGTTCTACTGTAGCCTACCACTCGTCCTAGGACATAATACCATCATATAAAGGTTCTCCTTTAAGCTTTGCTCTATATATATATATCTGATAAGGGGTCCAAACAGGGTTGCCAGATCTGCTTATTATAATCTCCACGCAAGATTTTATTTGAAAATAGCCGATCTACAAGCTCACACCGCGTCGCATCGCGACGCGGTGTGAGCTTGTAGATCTGCTATTTTCAAACAGCTGATGTATGTGTTAAAGTGCTCATGTGGCCCATAGTCGCTTCTTTTGGGCTGGTTTTCCTAGACCTGGTTGCTTGTTTCTCTCACAGAATCTGGCGACACTGGGTCCAAATTCCAATACATTCTGTTGACAAACTGAATTAACCTAGAATATTGCGTGACATATGCTTTTAATGGCGTAGTGCTTCAGGGCACTGGTGGTACTGTATTTCTGCAGCAACATTGGGCAGTAGAGCAGAGCCGTCGGAAGCCATTCCCAGTTGGGGGGGACATATTTGTACCAGCCCACGCGCCTCATGCACGCGCGCGCAGCGCGCGTGCACGAGGACCCCCGTGCGCGCGCGCAAAGCACGCGCGCGAAATTTTTTCGCGGTTCTGGGCGGATTGGGTCAGTTTTTCCCCCAGTTTTTGGTTTATTTATGTCGGTTTTAGGGTTAGGTTAGTGCCGGCCTCATTTGAGGCTTTTTTTCCTCCTCTTTTTCCCTGTGGCCTCGCGGCCCAAATACCGGTTCGCGGCCCACGCGAGCCCCGTCCCCCCCGTCTCCTACGGCCTTGCAGTAGAGCGATGCTTCATGACACCTATACCATAACTTGCAATAATAAAAGAAGGGGAGCTACATTTTGAGGGAAAGATTCAACATTACGTGCCAATGACGTCTAATAGACGTCATTTAAAATCCAACGCTTCACTGTCATTGACGTCTATATCATTTGGTGTTTTCAGTAATTACGATAGAGGGTGCTCTTCCGCAACCTGTGAGTGATCCTAGAAGACACCCGAAGAAGAGTACACCCGGAAATCACGTGATCTAAAAAAAAAATCCAGCCGGTCCGGATTTTGGATTAGGATTGATAACAATACTTTTCTCCGATTTTTTTCCCCAGATTGCATTTTTGGTGAAAACAAGCTACTGTATATTCAACTGCCGATAACTAAAGAACGGAAGACATCTGGTGTTTACATCGTTGTTGAAAATGATATTCTGTGGGTCTCAAAACGCTAGCACTCACAGGCTTAATTAATTAATTAATTCTGGCAGTGAATGTGTTAAGATCCTGGCCTCTGTAGAGGTCACCAAGCACCACTACACCCTTCTCCACGCAGTCCTTCCCAGTAGCAATTAAAAGTTTTGGCATTTAGCAGACGCTCTGTATCCAGAGCGACAGTGGTGGAAAAAAGTACTCAAATGTTTTACTTAAGTAAAAGTATCAATACTGCAATGTAGAAGTGCTCTGTTACAAGTAAAAGTCCGGAATAACAATTTTACTTGATTAAAAGTGCAAAAGTATTGGTATAAAAATGTACTTAAAGTACCAAAAGTAAAAGTACTAAAATATTTGAAAATAGCAGATCTACAAGCTCACAACGCGTTGCTATGCGACGCGTTGTGAGCTTGTAGATCAGCTGTTTTCAAATAGCCTAGGTATAAAATAGCTAAAGCGGTATCTTTTATAATGTAATAATTTATATCTGAAAAGTAACTAGTAACTATAAATAATTATAGTGGAGTAAAAGTATATTTGCCTCTGAGATGTAGTGGAGTAGAAGTAAAATTATAGACAATTGGAAATACTCCAGTAAAGTAAAAGTACCTAAAAAAAATTAGTACTTTACAGTAAATGTTACTTTACACCACTGCAGAGCGACTTACAATAAGCAAGCTAAACACATACATCAAATGCATAGAGACAGTGTAGTGCCTCAGTAATCCAGGATCACAGGTAAACCAAGAACCTATAGCATCAGTCTAAACAGTATAATATAAAAATAAATCTGTACATTGAAACTATACAAACTATAGGATGCCAGGTCAACAAATGAACCTGGTATCTGTCTAAATGACACGCTATCCAAATTACATTTTAACCTTTGCATAAGACTGCATGGTCGTCAAGGCTAGGTTAAGTGCTACGGGCATTTCAAGTGGGCCCCCAAATAATTGGCAAAACATTATCATACATTATCATACATACGTACAGACGTACAATGAGTGAGTGGACAAGTGAAATGCAAAGTCATCAAGATATGCAAACAAAACAAAACGCAAGAACACAAAACAGTGATCTAGGGGGAGGGAGAGAGAAAAACAAAGTAGCAGAAACAGAGAGCTTGATTTACTTTACTTTGCCATTTATGTGTATTAATATTTGATCCTCGTACAGGCTGGTGCTGCTCAGTATTGTTTGTCTTTCAAAGGTCTGTATACATACTGTTTATTACAACAGAATTGCTGATTGGATTACAGTGAATAAAAAGAAAAAACAGAGCTTTGGTGTGCATGACGTGTGGCCCCTGAGATGCCTTTTTTAGACTGAAAAATAACTTGTTTTTATTACATTATACCCGTATATACAGCATCTTTTTATATTCCTTGTTTCGCTTTTCTCCTTCATATAAATTACAAGCACGCACGCACACACACTGACACACACTGACACACTGACACACACACACACACACACACACACACACACACACACACACACACACACACACACACACACACACACACACACACACACACACACACAATTATTGGTCCTACAGTACAGTCCTAGATATATTAAAAGTTTACCTTTATGGATTTAATTGAACATACTTTTTTTCCCCACAGAGGGTCGGGGTCTGCGTAAAATGGTGTTCATTATTGGAGGGTTTATACAGTATTAGTGTAGTTTTGGGGATCAATCTTTCCACTTTTACAAAGGATATTCTAATATTGTTTTGCCAGATTTGGCACACTGCTGCTATGGGTGTAGAAATGGTTATCAGATGTGTGTTCCCCCAAAGGCCAATTATGAATTTCTATTAAATCTATTTGAAACATAAAAAATAATGTCTGTCTCCCACTGGCCACCCAGCTCTCTCATTTGGTCCAGTTTCATTGATTGTCCGTATAAGTACTTGACCTATGTAGTAGTTTCCCCTCAATTTAAATATATTTAATGACATCTAATTAAAGAAAACACCTATAATACACTTGATTTGGAGGGATTTTTTCGTCGCTCATGAGTTATGATGAGCAATTTAATCAATTTACAGTGCTTATGATTAACCCATGTGTAATTTGGCTACTGTGTCTGGGTAGTTCAGTCGGTAAAGACTCGCCTTTGGACCACAAAGTCCTGGGTTCAGTCCAGGGCACTGTGCAAACTCAGCGTTGGATAGACACCCTTGTTCTCTGACCTTACTTAAACCACTTTGGTGGAAACCAGCTCAGTGGCCATGTGGTTAGAGTGTTTACCATGAGACTAGGGAGGTTGGGGTTCAATCCCTGGCCGAGCCACACAAACGACAATTCCTCCCTGCTTGGAACTCATCATCAAGGGTTGGATTGGATGCTTGGAAGAAATTATCAAATTAGTGTACGCATCAACTATGGTGCTCAAAATGCTCTATGGTGAAGAAAATGCCAGGGCTCTGCCCATCACAGCAAGCTATGCTGTAGACCTATAGGCATGTAAAAATTTATCGTAAATCGATTCAAATAGATTCAAACTGGTGACAATTTAAATCGATTTATTAATTTAAAAGAATGCTATGCAAACAGCAGAGGGCGCAATCGAGACAGAAAATACAGGAACTTTGTAAGAGAATTGATAAGAAAAAATACTTTTCAGTCATTTGCTACTGTATTGAAAACAGGATAAGAGAAAACAGTATTGTAAAAAAATAAAAGAGAAGAAAATACTGGATTTGTGTAAGAGAAATCTTTTTTTTTTTTTAATTGTCCGGAAAATAATTTTGTGTTTAAAAAAATTTGAAAAATCGAAACGTGAACCTAGTATCGCGATTCAAATCGTATCGTGAGTTGAGTTACATGCCTAGTACTGTAGCTACAATCTTCTTTTTTTTAACCCATTAAGACCGGGAACGCATCTCTGTAATTTTTTTATTTCTTTGGCTATTCAAAAATAGCAGATATACAAGCTCATAGCCAGATGCGTTGCTAGGTCTCTACTAGGTTGGGGGCTTAGCCCCCCAGGCAACGGACACATGCACGCGCGCATGTGTCCGTTGCGCATGCGAAAATTACGCGGATTTCGGCGGATTTGGGTACTTTTCCCATCATGAAACGTGGAACAAAACATAATCCTCTATATTGCTGTGTACTTTTTTGTCAATCTTTACATATTTTGTCTAAGATTATTTAGAAGACAGAGGCTTTCTCAGCATTACTGTATGTCCCGCTCAATGTAGCAAAAGTTCCCCAAAAATACATCTAGAGATAATACTAATAAAATATATTTTCTTTTGATATTTTAAAAGAATGTTTGGAAAAAAAGAGTCTGTGTTCTAATTAATGGATCTACTGTGTAAATGTTTTGTTACAAGCTCTTAATAATTTTCAATGGTTATATATTTATATAAACCTCTGATAGATGGACCACTTTAATCCTGGCGTCCCCATTTGGACATGTCATAGTCAAAAATATAAAAACAATTGTACAAACAGATGATCTTACAAGCTCACAATGCCTTGCAATGTGACGTGTTGCGAGTGTGTTGATTGCTAGTTTTTTGGCTATTTTTGCACAATACTGTCGTATGATGAACTGTGAAATAGGGCATTCATTTAGGAAAAAACATAAAAAGATGAACTGTGGAGATACAAAGTTTCTGCCAGACAGCAATGAAATATAATAACCATCAAGGTTATGACCAGCGGCCTTGTGCATGACATTCTATATTCCATTACATCCCCAGAAACAAGTCCCACTTTATGAGCAGCAGTGCCCACTTTCAGACAAACACGGATGGATCTGTCAAACAGATTAGGAAAAAACATAACTTTCACCTTGGGTGCGACCAGTCGATGTTATAAAGCTAGTCACCACCTCTGTGAATATGTTGACGTTATTTTCAGAGCTCATGGTCCAATCAACGTCATGTTTTGTTTTTTGTAATGACACAATCTCTAACATATAATTTACCTTGCATAATTAACCTTGTATAAAAAGAATTACAACAATTGTAACATTTCAATTTATATTAGGAAAAGAGAACATTATATGGCAAATTCATACACACTAAATGATCCAATTAGCTGGCTACAGCACATTAGTCAAATAACACGAGAGCATACATTTTTATTAAAAGAAACTTGATAAGAACATACATTTATCATGAAAGTCCAATTTCCGAATATGTTCTGAAAGCATATGACTAGGCGAGCGTGAGTTTTTCCTAAGAATCACTTCAGCAGCCTCTGTTGAGACTTCCAGATCTCCATAATCTTTAAGCCACATAACCGAGGAATGAATGTAATAATAAAAGCAAAAACATTACAGCCATGTTTTTGCCAATGGGGATAGACAACTCTAAATCCACATTGTTTGCATAAATGCGTGCATTTACAGTCTAAGCAATTTATGATAACATTATTTTGGCTCACATTTATTCTATTCCCTGTGCAACCAGGAGACGTTAATGGGGGAAGCTCTTTGACCCAAATCACACAAATCCTCCTCCAAACACACTCTCTGGATTGACAAGCAACAGAGGGAGGCAGACACGGAATTAACAGGTTTGGGGTGGGATAGAGTGTCCTTATCTCACACTGAGAGAGAGAGAGAGAGAGAGAGAGAGAGATGAAGAGATAAGGAGAGTGAGAGGGAGGGGGAGGGGGAGTTTGGAAGTAGGGAGTGAGAAGTAGGAAGTGATAGATAGATGGAGATGGGAGAGAGAGAAATGGGGCTATGAAAATGACTGATGACAGAACAAATGGCAGAGCTGTGATAGAGGAAGGAGGGGGAGAGGGAGGGGGGGGGCAACTGGAGGGAGGGAGTTGGGGGGCGACGTCGACAGCTGAGTGGGTCTACCTGTCCGCCCCTCTCTCGTTTCGTGCTTGATTTGCGAGCTACCCCGACGGGGCACTCGCCACGGGGACGGCCTGGAAAACATAGAACAGGTGTCGTAAAACACCGCTGCGACTGGGATTTGCATTTGTAATGACCTCCGCCAGCCGAAGCTGAGAGTGTGATTTTCCCAAAACAAAAACCTGTCAGATATGAGCTCCGAGCAGCATTCATCACTAACTGGGCTGCAACCTATCTGCTGTACCTGTCTCTCGCTGTCCTCGTGGGCCTGCTGCTTTTTGTCTGCAGCCGTGTCTACCGTGAAAGAGCTCACACCTGGTTTCCTGGGTCTTAATCAGTGTCTGATTACATCGCGAGGAAAAAAACAAGCTTTTGTTTTTTGGCAGCGAAGCGACTCACTTCTCATTTTTCCGTATGGCTCACGTCTCCCGGTCGGTCCCCCATAGCATCCAAAACCTGTGAGATTCATGAGAGAGGCTGCCGCAGATGCATTTGTTTTATCAATGACATTATCAGAATTGCCAACGACTTTTTTATGTTTTGAGGACTTTGACGTGATGTGCACACACACTGTTTACCTTTGCACATTATTCAGGCAGTGGTGGAAAAAGTACTCAAATGTTTTACTTAAGTAAAAGTATCAATACTGCAATATAAAAATACTCTGTTACAAGTAAAAGTCCAGAATTCTAAATTGACTCGATTAAAAGTACAAAAGTATTGGCAACAAAATGTACTTAAAGTACCAAAAGTAAAAGTACTAAAATGTTTGAAAATAGCAGATCTACAAGCTACTATAATCGAATTGGTCATCGATAATAGATCTACAATAGCAGATCTACAAGCTCACAACGCGTCGCGATGAGACGCATTGTGAGCTTGTAGATTGGCTATTTTCAAATAGCATAGGTATAAAATAGGGCTAAAGTGGTTAATGTATGTTTCATAATGTCATAATTTATATCTGAAAAGTAACTAGCAACTAAAGTTTTTAAATAATTGTAGTGGAGTAAAAGTACAATATTTGCCTTTGAGATGTAGTGGAGTAGAAGTGAAAGTATTGGAAATTGAAAATACTCAAGTAAAGTACAAATACCTCAACATTGTACTTAAGTACAGTACTTAAGTAAATGTACTTAGTTACTTTCCACCACTGTATTCAGGTTTCATGCACTGCCAGCTGGAACGGAACTCATACTGTAGCCAGCAAGTGGTTGTTGTCTTAAGACCAACATTTTGTGTGCTGACCCCTGGGATAACAGCAGCCTCAGCCAATAAACACGAGCCAGCATTTTTCCACTAAGGAAGTAAGGTAACATTAGCTTATGCATACAGTAGGTGATCTAACAGTTAGCCAGCTTGCTGCCAGCCAGAACCGATGAGCATTAAAGCTTATCTGCCCATGGACAGAACCCATTTAGGCTATGTTGTTATACCTTTCATGCCGGGAACACGTCTGTGTCATTTTACATATGTAAGTATGTATTTCTCAGCCTATGTAGCAGATATAGACCAAGCCCCCAGAACCGAGAGGGAGCAGTGAAGCGCATTGGACGTACCCACTAGAGGCAGGGCAGGCGGCAGCCTGCCCAACTAAGATCTCGGCTCGCCTAAAAAACACAAATAACCCGAAAAGGTGTCAATGCGTGCTTAATGTCACGCATCCAACAAGCTTTGAACTGAGCAGATAGGACCTTCGGTTCCAGAGGTAATGGCCAAAACATCTTGAAAACGGCCATTTTTGCCGGTTTTCGATCGCTGATTTTTGATTGAGTTGAAATCTCTTTTTTGGGGGTAATAGAGGGGGGAGGGGGGGCAAACAAATCTCGCCTGCCCTAAATGTAAATCCTGGGGACGCCACTGGGACATGCTGGCCAATCATAGGTACTGCAGCTTATTACGGCTGGGGCCAGACACACGAACGAGCGAAAACGGTTTTCGACCAATGGGCTCGACTCTTGGGCTTGCGCACGGAGGTGACGCAAAATGCGTCACCTCCATAACGCAAAATGCGTCACATAAGCCCCGCCCGTCACATTTCCCAACCCGGAAGAAGGGGTCAAAAGGGAGTATGCGCTGGGTGAGCAACTCCATACAAGTGGATGGGCGGGGATTTCCGGTTCCCTCTCTATTCTTTTTAACTCTATGAGATAGACACATGGAGGGGGGAAAAAAAAACATTATTTCCCTAAACAAACATATATGGGCATGCCAATATACAGGGATCTCCATATATAGATAGATTTAAGTCGACTAAATCTACAGTTGATTTAGCAGACTAAAATGTATTTTTGGCGGGCTGTGATGCCACCGAAATGACAGATTTTCACTTTAGCTGCATGCCGAAAATAGCGGATCTACAAGCTCACAACGCGTCGCGCTTGAGCTTGTAGATCAGCTATTGTTGGGCTGTGACACCCGTGCTTGTAGATCAGCTATTTTCGGGCTGTGACACCCTTCTTATCACCTGACAGGGGAGAGTTTCCCCGGTTGGACGTAGCACGTGGACGTTATTCCAACCAGTTCCTTTCCCCTCCATCAGGCGCCCCGGCTGGCCAGGGGGAGGCAGTATAGAGACCAGGATTACTGCATGTTTTTGTGAGGGTACCTACCCTATAGGGGACACGGGGAGAACATGCAAACTCCACACAGAAAGGCATTTTCGCCGAACCCCACCTAGGGTATGGGCACTGATGACGTGGAGGAGAGAACACGCCCCCAGCGCCCACAGCGTCCCCTGCGGGAATCGAACCCAGGACCTTGTAGCTGTATAGTATAGTATATTTAGTCTTAGTTTTAGTCATCATAGCTTAGTTTTTATTTCGTTTTTATATCGTTAAATAAAAAGACGTAGCTGTAGGAGACCATGCACAACATCCTTCAGGTCTCCAGTTTGGTAGCAGTTTCCCTTATGACAGTGATGACAAACTACTATTAAATTGTGCCCCCTTCATTCAGTGATGATACGTGTTGCAAATGGCAATACCTCAAACATGACAGGGTTCATTCTTGCCGACATCACTCCAGTGTGTCAATCATTGGAACAAGGTGAAAACACAAGGCCACACTCCGATATATCTCTGCCACATTTCCCAAGGGTAAAATGTGCATACAGCCCGTGTCTGTATAGGTTGGACACTCCAGTGTAGATCAACCCTGCCCCCATCGCTGTGATTATTATAGGCACATTTATAAATAAGAGCCATATAAAAAAATAAAGAGTCCTAAGGTGAAACAGGAGGCAGTGGTGTAAAGTAACTAAGTACATTTACTCAAGTGCTGTACTTAAGTACTGAGTATTTCCAATGTTCAGTACTTTTACCTCTACTCCACTACATCTCAGAGGGAAATATTGTACTTTTACTCCACTACAATTATTTGACTTTAGTTACAAGTTACTCTGTTGATATCAATTATTATAATATAAAACCTACATTTACCACTTTAGCCCTATTTTATACATACACTATTTGAACATAGCCGATCTACAAGCTCACAACGCGTTGGGAGCTTGTAGATCATCTATTTTCAAACATTTTAGTACTTTTACTTTTGGTAATTAAGTATATTGTGATGCCAATACTTTTGTACTTTTACTCAAGTAACATTTTGAACACAGGCCTATTACTTGTAACAGAGTATTTTCATATTGCAGTATTGATACTTTTACTTAAGTGAGTACTTTTTCCACCACTGACAGGAGGTACACAACATAATTGTGTTGGCAACATAAAATCCTGACAACAGGACAGCTTGCTGCATGCATTTTAACCACACAGGCAATTCTTATTTGCATGAAGTCAATACCACTCAAAATGTGTTGGTAATTGATGATCAGCTAAATAAATTGCATTGATTTCTTTCTCATGTCATGCCTTGGCTGATATTAAACATGCAGTCTTCCGCAGCAGTGTGGGACATCATATGCTATAGTTATAGTTACTCTGTTTATGAGGATGGAATTATACAGATTCTATTGTCAAATCTATCATACAACAATATAGATTGTTGTATGACACTTTGAAACAATGGCATAAAAATAAAGGCAGGAAGATAATAATAATAATAGTAATGGCAATAAAATAATGGCCAAAACAAAAGGGCAGTGAATAATTGTGTGCGTGTGTGTGTGTGTGTGTGTGTGTGTGTGTGTGTGTGTGTGTGTGTGTGTGTGTGTGTGTGTGTGTGTGTGTGTGTGTGTGTGTGCGTGTGTGAGAGAGAGAGAGAAATTAATATGAAGGAGAAAAGCAAAACAGAGAATATAAAAAGACTGCTGTATATACGGGTATAATGTAAGAAAAACAAGTTCTTTTTCAGACTAAAAAAGGCATCTCAGGGGCCACACGTCACGCAAACCAAAGCTCTGTTGTTCTTTGTATTCACTGTAATCCAATCAGCAATTCTGTTGTAATGCAATAAACAGTATGTATACAGACCATTGAAAGACAAACAATACTGAGCAGTAGGCCTACCAGCCTATACAGAAGGCTTCAAAAGTACAAAAGTATTGGTATCAAAATGTACTTAAAGTACCAAAAATAGAAGGTACTCATTATGCAGAATGTCCCATTTCACAAGTTTTCAAATCTTTTGAAAATAGCAGATCTACAAGCTCACAATGTTGTGCGCTTGTAGATCGGCTATTTTCAAATGCGCCCCCCCCCCCCCCCCCCCGTAATTATTGCCGAAATGTATAGGGCTGAAGTGGGCAATGTATGTTTTGTAATAATAATCAAAATCTATAAAGTAACTAGTAACTAGTAAAGTTTTCAAATAATTGTAGTGGAGTAAAAGTACAATATTTGCCTCTGAGATGTAGTGGAGTAGAAGTAGAAAATTGGAAATACTCCAGTATAGTAAAAGTACCTCAAAATTGTACTTTCTTTCTTAAGTATTACAAACCATTACCAAAAAAAAGATTGCAGGTATCCTCCATCGAATAAACAAAGTCTGTTTATTTCAGATTTAAAGAGCTCTTCCAGTGAACCTCATCCTCCTATTCAAAATGTGTGAGCTGGTCTGCTAATAGTCCATTTAGAAAGGTATGATTATCATAACCACTCACAATCCCAAGCAAAATGTACAACGGGGGATTCAGGGCAGGCATACACAGCTGTGCCTGTTTCAGTTGGTCAGTCATGATCATTGCTTTTCTTTTGAATGCAATGTTGGAACATTTTAGAAAGTGCTGGTGGTCGAGCTATAGGAAGAGGTGAGGTTATTCCAGACATGGAAGTCCAAGAAGAGTATGCAAACAATGGCTGAAACATATTATTATTATTATCATGATTATGATTATGATTATGAATATGGTTATGGATATTATTATTATTATTATTATTATTATTATTATCTGTTTAACAATCGTAAAGCATGATCTGTCCAGTGGTGGAAAGTAACTAAGTACAAGTACTCAAGTACTGTACTTAAGTACAATTTTGAGGTATTTGTACTGTACTTTACTTGAGTTTTCCAATTTCCAATACTTTTACTTCTACTCCACTACATCTCAGAGGCAAATATTGTACTTTTACTACACTACAATTATTTGCGACGCATTGTGAGCTTGTTTTTGTGATTTGTATACATTTGAAAACTTAACGTTGAAACTTGAAAATGTTGCATAATGAGTATGTGTGTGTGAATGGGTGTGTGAGTGGGTGAATGTAATGCACAATCTATGTAAAGCGCTTTGGATACAAGCGCTATATAAATGCTCCATTTTATTTACCAAAAATGTAGTTTATCCCACAAATTGATATGTCTGTGGTTTTCCACAGTGACACAGATCTTCCCTGGTAACATCTTCACAGACTGACCACAATCATCAAAATTATAAATGTATGGAAACATTCTCTCAGTGAAAGTGTGTGTGAATTTGTGTAGGTGTGTGTTGGAAACAGGATCAGAGAAGGACAGCTGTCCTTTGCCCCAGTCCAGCTCGACTCTGATCTTCCGGAGTTTCCTCCAGCGTTTCTGAATCTCTGAGAGAACAGTCACCTCCTTATCAGGCCCTGATGAGGATGCTCTGTATGTACCCTTATATAACCATATATACCATTCTCCATTCTCTTTGTCTCCCTTCCTCATAGACCCCACACACACACCTACTTTCCATAATGTATTGTCTCCAACCTCAACATCCCAGCTGTGAGACCCTGAGTTAAAGCCCTCAGAACCCAGGACTTGGGCAAAGCGGTCAAACCTCTCTGGGTTGTCAGGTAGCTGCTGTCTCTTTCCACATCTCACACTGGTCAGATCATCAGACATCATGAGCAATGGATGAGCAGTGTTGGGGTCCAGGATGACAGGAGTGTAGGAGACAATGTCCTTCATCTTGTCCCAGACTCTGAAGGTCAGGTTCTTCAGGTGTTTGGCCTCGTCTATCAGCGCTCCTGAGACCGGCGGTTGGTCCTGCAGGGTGAGCTGGACTCCCTCCATCGTGGTCTTGTAGTTCTGCAGGAATGAGACGTGGTCGTCGGCTCTCAGCTGGCCCTCAGCAGCTTGGATTGCATTGGAGAGGGTTTCCATTTCTCTGCTCAGACCCTCAATCCTATTCTTCATCTCCTGACTCTTCTGAGCCTCTTCCTCCCGCAGAGCGGCGATCCTGGCCTCCTCTTCCTTCTGTAGGAACCGACGAAGATTTTGAGAGGACCTCAGAGCTCACCGACGAGGCCATTTTGTCTGCCGGTCACACACCTGAATGTTCTCTGAGGCTGTTACACCAGAGTAATACTAGAAGACAAAACAACAATAACATTATGAGTATCAATAGTATTAGTAGTAGTAGTAGTAGTAATGTTTGTACTAGCAGTTGTACTATTCATAGTAATAATAATAGTTTTCCTGTTCTTACTTCAGTGGAGATTGTATCAGATAACAGTCAGTTGGTCTGCCAGGTTGATCAAATGATCCGTCTGTCTATTAATTGATCTATGTATTGATTGATATTTGCCTCTCGGTTAGTTTTTTCGTGTTGCAGTCTCTGCTGACTGACGAGTGAATCTCAGTCTGAGAAAATGGCTGAGACGACTATAGAAGGAAATGGACTTTGATTAATTTTCTTCTGATAACAGGAATGACACACACACACACACACACACACACACACACACACATACATACATACATACATACATACATACATACATACATACATACATACATACATACATACATACATACATACATACATACATACATACATACATACATACATACACATACACATACACATACACATACACACACACACACACACACACACACAGTATGATATCATAAGACAATGAATCAAAGTTCATTTTCTTGTAGATAACTGGTTGTACTGTTGCTCCCAGGCAGAAATAAATGTTGTGTCCGCGCCTGCCGCGGAGCCCAAAATAGCCGATCTACAAGCTCACAACGCCTTGCAGCGCGAGGCGTTGTGAGCTTGGAGATCGGCTATTTTTGGTGTGAGTGAGTGTGCTCCGACGGCCTGGGTCTGTCTGTCTGTCTGTCTGTCTGTCTGTCTGTCTGTCTGTCTGTCTGTGTGTGCCTGACTGTGCAGCGTGTGTGCGCAGACAGACAGACAGACAGACAGACAGACAGACAGACAGACAGACAGACAGACAGACAGACAGACAGACAGACAGACAGACAGACAGAGAGAGAGGGGCTGTGTGTGTGTGTGTGTGTGTGTGTGTGTGTGTGTGTGTGTGTGTGTGTGTGTGTGTGTGTGTGTGTGTGTGTGTGTGTGTGTGTGTGTGTGTCTGTCGCTAATCCCGCAAAACGCTGGACTGATCAGGGCCAAGTTAGTACCACCCACATGTGAAAAAAAAAGGTGGCGATGACTGGCATCATCATCCTTATGATGTCATCTATATGCCAGAAATAAATAATAAGAGCGGTAGGCCTTTTTATTGTCCTTTTGCCCACAACACAATGCTTCACTACAAATCAAATCATGCAAAGCAGAGAAAGTAAACAAAAGGCTTGCATGACAGAAACACCTGCATGCCGTCTCTCCATATTGACGTCATTATCAATTATGATGTCAGAGATCCAGGCCATTATTAGCCCCCTGTCTTATTGTTATTGCACTTTGGAGACTGTCACTTGTCCTACACAATAACACACTGACAACACATCTTTGTCAACCATGGGCTTGCCTGTAGCACAGCCCAACATGCATGGGCTTGTATAGCCTGTGGGGTATGTCAGGTTAAAGAGAGAATGTTTCAGGAAAATAATCTGATCTAGCTAAGGGTGCCGTTGAACTGGTTTGTCACTATTCAAGTCTGCATCTGGGAATACAGCTCAAGTCTTTTTGGCAAAATAAAACCGATGTTGTAAGTATATCCTTTTCTTTTACATTTTGAGTCTGATAACAAGTCAGACGTGTGATTGTTTTGGACTTTCTAATGTCAGTTTCTTCTCCTTTTCATTATTTTTCTGTAGTAATTGGGTTTGTTTCTGGGATGATTCTCTTGCCTGTAAGTTTGGAGGCAGTTGTTTCTGGCAGGGCTCCTATCTACAGTAGCTTTCTTGTTTGTATTGTAAATTGTTCCCTCTGTGCAGTGATGGAAAAAGTACTCAGATATTTCACTTAAGTAAAAGTATCAATACTGCAATATGGACATTCTCTGTTACAAGTAAAAGTCCGGAATTCAAAATGGACTTGAGTAAAAGTACAAAAGTATTGGTATCAAAATGTACTTAAAGTACCAAAAATAAAAGTACTAAAATGTTTGAAAATAGCAGATCTGCAAGCTCACAACGTGTCGCAATGCGACGCGATGTGAGCTTGTAGATCGGCTATTTTCAAATAGCCTATGTATAAAAGTAACTAGTAACTAAAGTTTTAGGAAGAGTAGAAGTAAAAGTACTGAAAATTGGAAATACTCCAGTAAAGTAAAAACACCTCAAAAGTGTACTTAAGTACAGTACTTGAGTACATGTACTTAGTTAACTTACACCACTGCCTCTGTGTGTCTATGTTTTCTGTCCACTGTCTGTCTCTGTTGCCCTCTGTCCCACTCACCCACCCCTGACAAGACACAAAGTCTGATGACGAATTAGAGTTGTTGGAGCTTCATTTATTCCTACTTTATATGCTGCAATAAAAAAGCATGTATAAGCTCCATGCAGACACTCCCCTTTTATCTATTGACTCGTGACTTCTAAGGGACTTCTTGTTCTTTGTCATACCAATTAAATGTTATAGTTTAAATTAAATGTGCACTTAGTTATCCAAACTCTCCGAGGTTTTTGTGCTAACTTTTCACCGAGTTTCTTTTAATTAGCTACTTTATTGCAGAAATGCTGAGTTTTAATGAGGAACTATAGCCTACAATTAGGAGCAAGACATGTCATTCTAATGAATCCTGTATAAATAATTGTGTAAAAAAGAAAATAGTGTCACTGGAGCACTGAAGTAATCAAGATATAAAATCAGAGGATCCTCCCACAAAGAATAATAATAATTAAAAACCCTAATAATTTTTCCTGGATCACTTTTATAATTCTTCCCAATCTAATGTATCTTTGCTTAAAGTGCCACTTGCAGGTTAAACCCTACATCTTAACATGGCACCTTAGTAACCAGGCAAAGAGGTAGCACCCTCTGGTGCACAGAATATGTGACCAGAGTGACACACACACACACACACACACACACACACACACACACACACACACACACACACACACACACACACACACACACACACACACACACATGATTTTCACATGCACCTAAATCTCACCATGCTGCATTTAGTCACAGTACCCAACTTATCACCAACTAGACTGGATGTAAATATCAGCTCAAAGTTGCTTCTTTTGCAGGACTCCCATTGATCAAGTTGTGGCGTGGGGAGAGTCACTAGACAACCTTCTGGAGTGTAAAAGTAAGCCAATGTATTAACTTCAGCGCTCCATTCTCTGTCTTCTTTCCTGACCCTTGCACTTCACCTACAGTAGGTCTGCCTTCAGGCCGGTGTCACATAGCCTGGAAACCAGACGAATCTGCCAGTGCAAAAATAAATAAATAAAAAAGCTCTAGTCAGATTTGGTCTGGCCCCGCTCGGTTGTGATTGGATTTCCCTGACCCCGAAGTTGTGGGGCACCAATCAGGGCCCAGTATGCAAATATGGGTTTTATCACCAGGGGCTTTTTTTTTTTTTCGCCCCTTGGAAATGCAGGTTCCACACAGAGATTCCAGACTAATATCTACACAGTGATATTAGTCTGGCGACTCTGGCCATGCCAGGCTAGGTGTCAAAGCTCTATAGGAGGCTAGAGCACATATCCGTCGCTCAAGTTCATCAAATCCATTCCAGAGATAGGAGGATGAGCGTGCTGTTGATGTCGTCTTAATCTCTCAAGAACAGATTCAGAGCTGCGCTACTGAATCTGCCGGGAGCCCCGTTCAGAACGTGTGAGCGTTGGCCTACAAGTGGGCGTGCCTTCAGATCAGGAAGCAGGCCACGCTTTACCCAATCAATCTGTATCTGTGCGTTCGCTTCCCACTGGAAAGAAACCCAAACACATTTAACGATAGCGTCCTCGGAGCCGACAAAACCACGGAAAGTTAGTAACATTTTAACTTGTTCTTCCATCATAGAAACAAGTGGGCTTATGACCAAAACGATCCATGTTCCGTGGGAGAAATGGTGTTAGTGTTCCGTGGAGAAATATTGTTAGTGGGAATGAAAACACAGGCGCACCACCGGAAGTGGAGGGCAGAGGGCAGAGACCAAACGCCGGTTTCCATTCATCGTCGGTCTATTTAATCACTCCCCCCAGAGTCAAATGTAAAAGTGGAAAACGCTGGGGGCGCTGTTTTTCCTTTTTATTTGACGATGGGTTCCCAGATTTATGTTGTCTAAACTAAGCTACCAGAGTCGATAGGACGACTCCAGACTTCTTCTACCCATTCAGAGAACACTTTCTAATGGCTTCCATCTTCTACATACCTCTACTTGAAAATGGCTAAAGGGGCAAATGGGCAGTGGTGGAAAAAGTACTCAAATGTTTTACTTAAGTCAAAGTATCAATACTGCAATGTACTGTAGAAGTACTCTGTTACAAGTAAAAGTCAGAAATAAAAAAATTACTTGAGTAGAAGTACAAAAGTATTGGTATGAAAATGTACTTAAAGTACCAAAAGTAAAAGTACTAAAATGTTTGAAAATAGCAGATCTACAAGCTCATAACACGTCGCGAAGCGACGCGTTATGAGCTTGTAGATCGGCTTTTTTCAAATAGCCTAGGATAAAAATGACTAAAATGGTTAATGTATGTTTTATAATGTAATAATTTATCAGCAAAGAAACTAGTAACTAAAGTTTTCAAATAATTGTAGTGGAGTAAAAGTACAATATTTGCCTCTGAGATGTAGTGGAGTAGAAGTAAAAGTATAGACAATCGGAAATACTCTGGTAAAGTAAACGTACCTCAAAATTGTACTCAAGTACAGTACTTGAGTAAATGTACTTAGTTACTTTACACCACTGCAAATGGGTTTCCACTCTCTCTCTCTCTAACTCGCTGCTATCCCCATCCCACTCTCGTTCTCTTCCTCTCTCTCCACAGCTGCTCACTCCTCCTCATCTCTCATTACTTCATGGAAATGGATTCAGCTGAGCTGTAATATTGCCCTTTGTCTCCTTGTTTCTCGTGAAATCTCATGAAAGCTGAATATTGTTTTACATTGCAGTTTAACGTTTCCCATTACAGAAACATTACGTGTGGTAAATAGCAAACAGACATTTATGGGTAAAAAAACATACCACTACCTTCACATCTTTGGACCGCTACTGCCAAGCTTTCAGATTCACTACCGTTGCTATCATGGGTTTTCGTTCTCTAAAGTATTGTGTAAGTGAGGGTGGAGATATGGGTCAATAGGAATTTGGAGAAGAAAACACGCTGCCAGCGGACACATTTTGTTTCCTGTTGATTACTGTCAGCTCAGCTGCTGTAATTTATTTAAAGCAATTTGTGTGAATAATGCTGGACACTGCAATTACAGTAGCTGTTTGTCTATGTGCTCCCACAAGACTTCCAAAGTATTCCACAGCTGCGTTAGAATTTACTGTTCCATGAATAGACTGGTAAATAGGCTGAGCTTGAGTGTAGATATACTCTAGTCTACACTGTGTGTGTGTGTGTGTGTGTGTGTGTGTGTGTGTGTGTGTGTGTGTGTGTGAGCGTGCGTGAGTGCGTGGGGGGGGGGTAATAGTAATACAAATTATTACGTGTGGTAATAGTAATACCAATTATTACGACATACAGTGAAACTTTTCGGATTTGTGGCGCACCTATACACAGTATGCGCAGAAGTGCAATTTCTGCAGCCATGTTGTTGATTTTATTTTATTTTTTAATTTTTTATCCCGCGATTTTTGTAACCCATATTTTTCACCCGGTGCCAATTTCCTAAGTGATCCTGGGCGCTACACCAGCCCTACACCAGCACTACACCAGTCCCCCACAGTAGGGAGGCCAGGGCCGAGCTCATGCTTCCTTCAGGCATGAGAGCCAACTGACCTTCTTGTCACCTGACAGGGGGGAGTTTCCCTGGTTGGACGTAGCGCGTGGAAGGAACACGTTATTCCAACCAGTTCCCTTCCCCTCCATCAGGCGCCCCGGCTGTCATGGGGGAGGCGGTATAGCGACCAGGATTACTACATGTTTTTGTAAGGGTATTAACTACCCTAGGAGACACGGGGAGAACATGCAAACTCCACACAGAGTAGGCCCTTTCGCCAACCCCACCTAGGGTATGGGCGCTGATGACGCGGAGGAGAAGACACGCCCCCAGCGCCCACAGCGTCCCCGGCGGGAATCGAACCCAGGACCTTCTAGCTGTGAGGCGACAGCGCTACCGACTGCGCCACCGTGCCTCCCCATGTTGTTGATTTTAGGTAGTTTTAGTTAGTTTTGTACACACACAATGCAGTTTCAGTTAGTTCTTGTTCTTTTGTAAAGACTCGTTTATATTTTTATTTCAGTTAACAAAAATGTTTTTTTCCAGGGCTAGTTATTTGGTTTTAGTTAACTACTATAACGTTGTTCTGTACTTTGTAACTTTCCTCCCAATGTCAAGTGTATCAACAAAAACGATGTCAAAGTGCCCTGTTTTTCTATCCAGCAGGCAGGCTGGCGTTTGAAGACTTCTTGAGGACAGAGTACAGTGAGGAAAACCTTCTCTTCTGGCTGGCCTGTGAGGACTACAAGAAAATAACCAGTGAACCAGATAGGACGTCTGCTGCCAACAGAATCTATGCTGAGTTTGTCCAAGTTGATGCTCCCAGACAGGTATTTTGGATCACCTGTATCTTCACATCAAGCTCAACCTCTTTTCCCGTATTTATTTGTCACTCCTAACTGTACAGTACATGTATTTTTCTCTCTCTTAACTCTCTATCACTTGTTCTCTCAACCTTTCTTTATCAGTTCAGCAATTCTTCAGAGTAAAAGTTCTGAAACAAATTAGTCTAATTAACAATAAAGTCGAATTCAATTTTCTCCTTAATGCAGATAAACATTGACTGCGGGACCAGAGAAGACATCAGCGAGAACATCTCTCAGCCAAGCCCAAACTTCTTCGACAGAGCACAGAAGCTAATATATGGACTGATGGAAAAGGATTGCTATCCTCGATTCTTGAAGTCAGAAATCTACCAAGCTCTTCCAGAAAACTCTGAACAACAATAAAAGTCATATGAGGTATAAAGTCCACCTATAATTCCTTGCTAAATTATTGACTTGGCAAATGCACTCCATGCAAGGGATGTATCTATTAACCCATTGATACCTGGAACGCATCTGTGTCACTTTAGATTTCTTTGGCTATTCAAAAATAGCAGATCTACAAGCTCATAGCGCGGCACCGAGTGCCGCGCTACGAGCTTGCAGATCTGCTATTTTTGAAAAATCGCGAAAAAAAATTTAAAATATTTTTTTCAAAAAATTGTTAGGATTTAGAAGACATTTCTAGAATCTTCTCAGGTCTTAATGGGTTAAGGCTATCTCAATTCCATTATGTACGGGGACTGACGCCCATGGTGACACCTGTCATGGATACTCACGCACTGATTAGCAACGCGTGGGTATATTATAAGCCATTGGTTCTCAATGTGGGGTCCAGGGACCCCCGGGGGTCCTTTGTGGGGGGTACCAGGGGGTCCCCAGCAAACTAGTTAATAAAGTGTCGCAATCATTTTAACCCCTTTATCCATATTTTATACTTTGGCTATTCAAAAATAGCAGATATACAAGCTCATAGCGCGGCGCAGAGTGAAAAATCTTGAAAATTTGTGCGAATCTTATAATCTTTTTTTTTCTAAAGGCGAACATTTTTAAACACAAATCTTTGCTTCTGGGGGGTCCCTAGCACAACATATTTTCAGGTGGGGGTCCGCAACCAAATACATATCAATTTGGGGGTCCTTGGCACGAAAAAGTTTGAGAACCACAGATATAAGTAACGCGCGCGCGTGATCTGTGATTTCCACAAGCAGTATAGCAGAAGTCTATGTATCTTCTTGGCATTTGAGTGCATTTGTTTAGCGTGTGTGGTTTGACGGCAGCGTTGTCCGCTCACGTTTTGAGAAGGAGAGCTGTTCTACGGGGCTCCTCTCTGGACCGCTCTATATTCTGATAGCAAATAGAGTGTTTGTTCAGTAACGGGGTTCTCCCTCCCTTATCTCTCCAGCTCTTTAGTAAACAGAAAATGCATTTTGGTTGGGACACACTTGATCTAATAAGGAGAGAAAACTCATACAGGATACAGCATAAACAAACTTCAACTATATGAACTATAGACGTATACTTTTTAGATTGATAAAATACAAATAAAATGTCTGTGGGATATATTGTAAGTAGGGGCACTCAGATGAAGAGAAGGTAATGCATGAAACCCTGTAAAGAAAAATAAACTGAAATTACGAGAGCTGTGGTCAAAGGTGAAGGAAGCGAAAGCAAGCAGCGGCATGGGGTAATATGCGGTGTGCATGAAGCTGGCAACGGGTACATCAGATAACAACACATAATGCGCTACTATGCTATCAAAAACACAACTTTTGTGCCAACTTAAAATATAAATTCAGGCTCTGTGAATTCCAATAATTTCAGAACTGTTCTATGTAAAGTGCCCTTTCATATTTGTATTGCAAATAGCCAGTAGAATCAACACCTATACTGTTGGAAATACCTTGTATTCAGTTTCAAATGTGGGTAGACATTAAAGATGTTTACAGTATGTCAAGCGGAGTGAGAGCTAAAATGACGTGAACTGAAGTGAGCTCAACTTCCTCTCTTTCAACTTCACTGAAACTGTCCTGAATTCACAAGCAATTTATTTTCCCGACTTCTTTCATGTAAAATAAACCACATCACATCTCTCATTGTATCGTGCATGAAAGTCATCAACAAGGTGAATATATCTGTGACTCAGACAGGACAGGATACCTAGCCATGTTTTGAGGAATAGGATACATCCAACGCACACAGAAAGACTCACGTAGCATACTGTGAGATTTGCATAACACCCCCTGAGAGGGCTGGTTTAGAGATTAAGACTTCTACAACAATTCCCCCCCCCCCTCCCCCAGTACATTATGAAACATCTATTAATACATTGCTCTTTCAAGGTGGAGATAATGCAAATGTGCCCCACCCACCCGCAAAGGAAAAAAAGGAGAAAGGTTCTGCAAACACCTTTTCTTTGTCTCCTGGGAACAGAGTCCCCTGTACTGAGAGAAAAAGGGGATTACGTTGCAAAGCAGGAAAGATACAGGGAAGGGAAACTTGGTCTTGTCCAAAGTTCTGAAGAAACCACAAACAGAAGTAACTTTATTTTAAATATACATATACGAAACATTTCCCAAATATACTACATATTTGCAGGTTGTGTGTGTGTGCGTGCGTGCGTGCATGTACATGTGTGCGTGTGTCTGTAGAACTCATAGTGGAAAACTGGTCTGATTGAATAGGCAGCATTATCTGATATTATTTTGGTTTCCTGGAGGAACTCAGCATTAAACTCTTTATAGAGGGTAGGAAGGAGGTTAGGATGTGTATGGGGAGAGGACAGAAGAGAGCAAGTGAGGAAAGGGAGGGTCGGGGGGGAAATAAGAAAAGGGGCAAGGGCAGGACGGCAGTGGTGGAAAGTACCTAAGTACATTTACTCAAGTACTGTACTTTACTTGAGTATTTCCAATTTCTACTTCACTACATCTCAGAGGCAAATATTGTACTTTTACTCCACTACAATTATTTGAAAACTTAAGTTACAAGTTACTTTGTAGATTTAGATTATTATTACAAAATGAATCAATTCAGCCCTACATACATTTCGTCCATTTGAAAATAGCCGATCTAAGCTCACAATGCGTCGCGATGCAACGCATTGTGAGCTTGTAGATCGGCTATTTTCAAAAGATTTGTATACATTTTATTTGTTTGAAAACTTGTTGAATGGGACCTTCCGCATAATGAGTACTTCTACTTTCGGTACTTAAGTACATTTTGATGCCAATACTTTTTTACTTTTACTCGAGTCAATTTTGAGTATTTCTACATTGCAATATTGGTACTTTTACTTAAGGGTTAGGGTTAAAAGCAAAAATATTGAGTACTTTTTCCACCACTGCAGGACGGTAAGTGTTGGAGAGAAACGTTTGGACAGGCGAATTGGAGGGGTGAAGAAAGGAAAAGAGGGTGAGAGCAAGGATGGTCATGAGAATGGCAGCAGTTTGAAGAGACAGAGTGAACAGAAATGGAAAGGAGAAGGTGAGATTGAAGGAGCGGACAGGAGGGATGGACAGACAGACAGAGGCCAGTCTGGATGGAGGAGAGCGATAGAGAGACCGACCGGGAGGAAGGCCGGGAGGTTGGAGACGAAGAAGAAGGGACTTAGGCAGAATACTAAAAGGAGAGAAAGAAAGGTAGAATGGAGGGATAGAGTATGGAGGAGGAGAGGCAGGGAGGGAGGGAGGGAGGGATGAGAGCGGGATGTTTTTGACAGCCAGTAGGCCCACTGTGAGCAGCGAGAGGCAGAGATAATGGCCCAGGACTTTGAGTCTGGAGACCTCACCAGCAGCGGTGCTCACAGCATGGTGTGAGATAAGGTACCGTAGACTCTTGCTGACTGCCACAAACTATCCCGTCTTCTCCCCGCGGGCGAGGTGGAAAGTTTACTCTGTCTGATGTGCAAACCAGGCGAAGATTAACTCTCCCGCGGAAAAGACTTCTGTTTGTTGTATTGCCTGGCTTTAACCTATTAAAACCGGGAACGCATCTGTGTCATTTTTAGATTTCTTAGGGCTATTCAAAATCAGCAGATATACAAGCTCATAGCGCGGCACAGAGTGCCGCGCTATGAGCTTGTAGATCTGCCATTTTTTTTTTTTTAATCTTGAACTTTTGTGCAAATCTTTGTACATATATATATATTTTTTAAAGGAAACATTTTTAACTCAAATCTTTGCTTCTGGGGGTCCCTGGAACAACATATTTTGAGATGGGGGTTGGCGGTCAAATCCATATCATTTTGGGGGCCCTTGACAGGAAAAAGTTTGAGAACCACTGATATAGAAACATACGTTTTTTTTCAAAAAACTGTAGTATTTAGAAGACATTTGTAGAATCCCCAGAAGCGAAGATTTGAGTTACAAATGTTTGTCTTAAAAATATATATTCAAAGATTTGCACACATTTTCACGATTTTTCGAAAATAGTAGATCTACAAGCTCGTAGCACGGCACTCGGTGCCGCGCTACGAACTTGTATATCTGCTATTTTTGAATAGCCAAAGAAATCTAAAAATGACACACAGACCCGCGGTCTTAATGGGTTAAAGATTTAGGATAGATTCTCAGGATCTCAAAACGTCGACACGATTTCTCTGCGAAACGTATACACCCAGGCCTCGCTCAGTATGCCGTGCATGTCCGCACGTAGCGGATGTATCACCGCATGTGCTCTGGGCAAAGCAAAACAAAGGGATAGAGGGATAACGTGAGGCAGAGCGAACGGCCGCTGCTGACAAATTGATCAAAATCAAATAGCGAGTGATTACCATTACAATGACAACCATGGCGAATTAGCATGTGGCGCTGATTTATATTGTATGTCAAAACACATCAAGAGAACATTTGTATGAATTTGACGAACAATTTTCTAATGTTTCCGTCACTACAGCAAATCACAATGACTCAGCCATTACAGCACTTTACGCTCACACAGGAATACACAAATATATACACACATACACTTTTGTTCTCGCATGGTAGAAGAAGTGGTGGAAAAAGTACTCAAATGTTTTACTTAAGTAAAAGTATCAATACTGCAATGTAGAAATACTCTTACTGTTATAGGTAAAAGTCTGGAATTCAAAATGTCCTTGAGTAAAAGTACAAAATGATTGGTATCAAAATGTACTTAAAGTAGGCTACCAAAAGTAAAAGTACTAAAATGTTTGAAAATAGCAGATCTACAGGCTCACAACGCGTTGTGATGCGACGCGTTGTGAGCTTGTAGATCGGCTATTTTCAACTAGTCTAGGTATAAAATAGGGCTAAAGTGGTTAATGTATGTTTTATAATGTAATCATTTATATCTGCAAAGTACTAAAGTTTTCAAATAATTGTAGTGGAGTAAAAGTATAATATTTGCCTCTGAGATGTAGTGGAGTAGAAGTAAAAGTATTGGAAATTGGAAACACTCCAGTAAAGTACAAATACCTAAAAATTGTACTTAAGTACAGTACTTAAGTAAATGTACTTACAGTAGTTACTGGTGAGGGGTGAGGCGTGGGCTAAAATCCTAAATGAAATTATATCAGCTCAGTCGTTGCACAGTTCTTAAACATGAACGATGGGCGAGTTAGTTTAGAGCAGGGGTTCTCAAAGTTTGTTTTAATACCCCGACCCTAGCCTGGTTCCAGACCATAGACCCCGCCCACTCTCTGAGTGGACTGCTCCTCTTGGTCTGGTGTCATAATGTGAGCCTATGGCTTTTCACCGTCGAAGAAAAACCTGTCAAATCAGAGTCGGGGGTGCGGGGGTGGGTCTAACGACAAGCCAATCAGCGAATATCTGCTAAAGCAAGCTGTGCGATGACGTCTGATGTAGGCGGATCCGTGGATCTCTTGTGATTGGTTTAGGGACATTTTAATCCTCTCCCCCTGGTAGTCGCCGACACTGCAGCCAATGTCAGACTGAAGCTCCACCCAGCTTCAGGCTGATAATCAGGCTACCACGACCCCACTTTGGGTCGCGACCCATAGTTTGAGAACCGCTGGTTTAGAGCAATATTGGCTCCACGGAGGCCTTATTTGACCCTGTTTGTGTGGATCATATTGGTTGTATGCTTTAATTATATAACATTTGTTTGTACATTGATTTTATCACTGCTGGTTGTCTATACGTTTTATTAGGATAACAAAAGTGTTAGTTAGATAAAAGTGTCATTTTTTACTTTGCCTGCCTTTTATCCACTTTACAGGACCGCAATGGAAATAAATCATTTCACTTGTGCTGATCATTTTATTGTACTATGCACTTTGTGCAGTGGTGTAAAGTAACATCTACAGTACAGTACTTAAGGACAATTTTTAGGTATTTTTACTTTACTGGGGTATTTCCAACTTGCAATACTTTTACATCTCAACTGTACTTTTACTCAACTACAATTATTTGAAAACTTTTGTTTTAGTTTAGTTACTTTGCAGATATAAGTTATTACATTATAAAACACACATTAACCACTTTATCCCTATTTTATACCTAGGCTATTTGAAAATAGCCGATCTACAAGCTCACAACGCGTCGCATCGCAGCGCGTTGTGAGCTTGTAGATTATCTAAAACATTTTAGTACTTTTACTTTTGGTACTTTAAGTACATTTTGATGCCAATACTTTTGTACTTTTACTCAAGTAACATAGCACAGAGTATTTCTACATTGAGGTATTGATATTTTTACTTACTTTTTCCACCACTGATCTTCAACGTATCAAATCAAATCAAACCAAATCTTTAACCTCCATGATTATCTGACTTTATAATCAGTGTTGCCTAAACATGGCCACTAGGTGGAGGCACATGTCTGTTTTTATCATGGTGCATAGTTTACATTGGAAGATTATGTTAACCTCAGGTAAGCATAAATGATAATAATATGGGGAAATATCAAGGACATCATTCAAGTAATTAGATACATGTTTGACTCATTTCAAAATTAACATGTACAGTCTATGGTGTCGATGACCATCCTTAACCCTTACACAACCAGTCAAGCTGAGTGTAGTAAAACTCATTAGTCATTGAGCGGTGTTGCCTAAAGCTAGGATTTCTTTCTTCAGGGTATTGTAGATGACACAGTGGAAGCTGCCAGTCTGCCTCTTTCTGCATCTGCTTATGCGTCTGGCTCTCTCTCCCTGGCTGCTTAAAGCGGTTTCACTTCTCTACTGCACAATTTGCGACACATACTGTACAACAGTATACCAACCCCACCCTGCGGATGTTGGTGACACTCTAAAGCAGTGCTTTTCAACCCTTTTCATATCAAGGCACATTATTTATTCGGCACTTGAGCCACGGATCACCATTTGATGAGATTTAGACTCTCAGACCCAAAACTTAGATTTTTTTGTTATTGTTGGATAGAATTGTCCACAATTCCATGCTGTATTGATGTTGAGAGATAACAGGCAAAAGTTGATCAAAATAACAATTCTTTAATTAAGTAATGCAGATGTTTGACAATAATGTAACTCTTGAGAGTGTAAAATGAAACTTCCATTTGACACTCTCAAG